>NC_059118.1:56849873-57029873 GCF_020740685.1 Jaculus jaculus
GATATTAAGAGATATTATTGAAAGGTGTGTATTTATGTTTGCCATTTATTTTTTTGTAGTTCCGGTTCTACCTGTGCTCTCTTGTGTTAACTAGTATTTGAGTATTGCTTGTTTTTTCTAGGTTCCTTATATGTGTGTTTTCCCTTTTCTTCAGCATGGAGGATTCTATCAAGTATTTTCTATAGAGCTGGTTTTGTCTTCAAATACTCCTTTAACCTGCTTTTGTCATGGAATGTCCTTATTTCTCTGTCTATTTGAATGGGTAGCTTTGCATGATAAAGTTGCCTTGGTTGACAGTTGTTATCTTTCAGAACTTGGAATATATCACTCCAAGCCCTTCTGGCTTTTAAAGTTTGTGTTGAATACTATGCTGTAATCCTGCTGGGCTTGCTTTGTAGGTAACTTGATTTTTCTAACTGCTTTCAATATTTTTTCTTTGGTTTGTGTGTTTGGAAGGTTGAGTATCATATGGCGAGGAGAGGTTCTTTCCAGGTGTTGTCTGGCTGGGGTTCTAAAGGCTTCCTGTATTTGCATTGGCACCTCTTTCCCAATTTGGGGAAAATTTTCTTCTATGATTTTGTTGAAGATGCTTACTATGCCTTTGGAGTGGAATTCTTCTCCTTCTACTATGCCCTGAATTCTTATATTTGATCTTTTCATAGTGTCCCAAATATCTTGAAATTCCTACTCATACTTTTCTATAAGTTTGTCTTTCTCTTTGTTGGAGTGTATTAGATCTGCCACCTGGTCTTCTAGCTTAGATATTCTGTCCTCTCCTTTGTCCATTCTACTGGTGAGATTTTCTACAGAATTTTTTTTATTTCATTAACTGTGTTTTTCATTGCTAGTAATTCTGACTGGTTTTTCTTTATTATTTCTATTTCCTTATTTATGTCTTGTATTGCCTTCTTTATTTCATGAAATTGGTGTCCTGCATCTTCTTTGATTCCTTTGATTTCCTCTTTGACTCCTTTGATTTGTTCTCTGACTTCTTTGAACATATTTACAATCATTCTTTTGAAATCTTTCTCAGGCATTTCCTCTAACTTGTTCTCACTAGAGGTGATGCATTAATACTTTTAGGTGGATTTATATTGTCTTGCTTTTTAGTGTTTCTTGTGTTATATTATAATGTATATATTTTTGCATCTTGGATTAAGTTAATGCTCGGTTTTTCTAGCTAGCTGGGTGTTCTTAGCTGTATCAATTGATTTGATATTATATAGTTTCAGGGTAGGAGCTTAAGTTGTTAGGTGTGGCTCTTAAGACTCTCAGAGTATCTATAAAGGTGCTTCTAGGTGTTGAGTTTTTCTACTATGGAGTATTCAAGTAGGCTGAGTGGAATAAAATACATTTAGATTCTAAAAGTTAACTAAACACTGAACACATTTAATCAAAACCAGCCCCAAGTATGTATGACAGAGTAGTTATTATAACAACCAGATCCTCTATCAACAAAGAGGTTAAGATTTCTGGTCTGTTGAGGGATCCAAGTCAGCTTGTGACCAAGTGAGACCCTTCCCTGGTGCAATCCCAGTTACCTTGGATGATTTTGGTCTCAGTCAAGTTGCTGCCTGGGTCGTCGGGCTGCTGTTCTGATTTCTGGAGCTGGGCACTGGCTTTTCCTGTGGGGCAAACCGAGCCTAGCAACTGTGGCCCTGCAGATCAGCACACCCGGTGCTGGAACTGCTGCTGCTAAAGGTGCCTCTGCTTGGTCTGTTGCTGTTGCTGCTGAAGCTGCTGCTGCTGGGCCCACCACTGTGACTGCCTCTGCTGCTGCTGCTGAAGCTGCCACTGCTGGAGTCACTGCTGCCACTGAAGCTGCTGCTGCTGGGTCTGCCGCTGCTGTCGCTACTGGGTCTGCTGCTACTGGGGCCACTGTTATCGGTGCTGGAGCCACTGATGTTGCTGCCAGACTCTGCTCCTGCTTGGGTCCCGCTGTTGGCTCAAGTTGGCATGGCCAGGTCCCAGAACCACTGCTCTATTCACTGGAGCTGGGCTCAAGTGGTGGGGGAGGGGAAGGAACCCCAGCTTCTCTGGTTCTCTCGCTGTTCCATGTGTTCTTCTACCTCATGGTCTGCTCCTCCTTTGCTCACTCTGCTCTCCCCTCACGTTTCCTAAGTTGCTGAGAGCTCCAGTGTGAGTGGAAGCTCCCTGCACCTGGCTTTTCCTGCGGCTGGAGTTTAGCCTGGTGGCTTTCTGGTGCGCCACCACTGCCACCGCATTTGGCGGAGCTGCTGGGGCCACTTTTGCCGGCCTGTGCGGGCTCTGGATGCTCTGGATCTCTTCTACTTCTCCACTGCTGCTTCAATTTCCTATACACCTCACTTTTTAGTAAAAGTGTGTATTTTGCTGAGTTTTTTTGGTCTTTTTCCCCCCTAGGCTGCTTTGGCGTGGTACCTATGCCACCATCTTAACCAGAAGTCTGTCACATTCTTATATCAAATAAATATTCATTAAGTCTTATGTAAATTCCCAGGTAAGTAATTAAATGTTTTCCAAATGACTGAGGGAAAATTTAGCTATAAATTATAAACCAGTGACATCACTGACTGACAACATAGTCATCCCTCGGTACCCTCAGTACTATCTTCCCCAGACTGTAACATACAGTCCATCAAAATCCCTTAATAAAATGATACACTACATGGAACCTACACACATCCTCCTGCATGCTCTAAATCATCTCTAGATGACTTTAATACCTTAATGTTATGTACACACCAAGGAATGGATACAATATCTCATTTAGGAAAGTGTGACAGGAGTCTGTACATATTTACATAGATATTCATTTATCCCTCCTTCCCAATCTTCTCCCCATGGTTGGTTGAATCCACAGGTGTAGAATCCATGTATACAGAGGGTTAACTGCATAAACAAATGCATGAAATAACAAGGTGCTTTATATCATGCCTCGCACATTTAAAACATCATTTGCTTTTCGTTCAACCACACATTTCTAGGTAGGGGTCAGGGGATGGAAGGATGTAGAGGAAGGGCTCTCACCAAGTGAGGCCTCCAGCTTCCCTGCTGGCAGTGCTGGTGATGGCAGTGTTGGTGGTGGCGGCCAAAGCTGAGGCAGCAGCAATGGGCGCAGCATGGTTTGTGCTGGTGCAGGAGGGGTCATGCCCACGCAGTCAGGGTAGTAGGCAGATAGCAGGGGAGTGGCCACACTGTCCTTCAGCAAAGGAAGCTGATGAGCATGGAATACTACCAGTGATTGGAAACTTCCGACACTCTCTGAGAGGCACCAGCAGGAGGGAGAGAGAAAACAGCAGAAAGAAATGAGTTTGCGGACAACACCAAGTACAGGAGCTCATCTTCATTTCATCCATCCTCCTCTGCCTCTTCCCCAACTTAGATTTATGGCTTAGTGGTTAAGCACTTGCCTGTGAAGCCTAAGGACCCCAGTTTGATGCTTGATTTCCCTGGACTCATGTAAGCCATGCATAAGGGGGCACATGTGTCTGGAGTTAGTTTCCAGTGGCTGGAGGCCCTGGCATGCCCATTCTCTCTATCTCTCTGCCTCTTTCTCTGTCTTTCGCTCTCAAATAAATAAGTTTTAAAAATAAGGCAGAGTCTTCATGCACAGAATCAGAAACACAAGTGGCTCAGAAGACCCAGAGACAATCTTTCTTAGGAATAATTCTTTCCCATATATACCAACAGCCTTTTTCACAGAACCAAAAATATCCCAACAACACTGGTTTAAAGATACTTCCCTGTACTGTGTTCCATGTAGACACAAGCCCTTTTATCTCAAGTGGGAATCATGTTTCTGTCACACAGTCACCTATCATCCACTTGTGCCTGTCTGTTTTCTAGGGACCTCAAGAGAGCTGAAAATGAGAAAGCACACATCAAAAATTATTCACCCACTGAGCACAGTGGTTATAATCCAAGTACTAAGGAATCTGAGGCAGGAGTTCAAGGTCAGCTTGGGTTTACCAGTGAGACCATAGTCTTAGAAAACAGTAATAGGGCTGGAGAAATGGCTTAGCAGTTAAAGCGCTTGCTGCAAAGCCAAAGGGCTCAGGGTCAATTCCCCAGGACCCACATAAGTCAGATGTAAAAGATGACACACGCATCTTGAGTTCATTTACAGTAGCTGGAGCTCCTATTCTCTCTTTCCCTCTAATAAACACATAAAAAATAAAGTATTTAAAAAAAATGGTACTATGGAAGAGATGGCTTAGCAGTGAAAACGCTTGCCTGCAAGGCCTAGAGACCCATGCCTGACTCTCCAGATCCCAGGTCTACCAGAAACACAAGGTGAATCAAGCACACAAGGTGGCACATGCGCAAAAGGTGTCTGGAGTTTGCAGTCGCTGGAGGCCGAGGTGCGCCCATCCTCATTCTTTCTCTGTCTGCCTCTCTCTCTCAAGTGAATAAATAAATATTTTTTTTAGAAAATCAAAAACATGAAATGCTTACAGTGTTAGGAAGCCATTCCTTTTCTCAGCGGTTAGCCTTCGGTGCTTGGGGAACCTGCCACGCCAGTGATTTGCTGCCTGCCAACTATCATTGCCAACTCCTATGGTCTCCAGAACGCTGGTACCCACAAGGTGAAGACTTGTCAACTACATGCAGGCCCCGCCCACAACGTGAAGACCCGCCCCCCGCACGAGGGCCCCGCCCACAACGTGAACACCGCCCATGATTCGCAGACCCTGCCCACAACGTGAAGAGCCGTCCGTGACATGCGGCCCCGTCCACAACGTGAAGAGCTGCTGTTGAGGTGCCAGTTTCCCAAGCAGAAGCTGGTCGGCGGTCCGAGGTAGGGGTTCCGCGCTCGGGGGACGGGCGTGGGGGCGGCGGCGGGGACAGCGCTGCGCCAAGGGTGTCGGGGGCGGGTGTCCCCGGGGCTCCTGCCCGGCGCCCCGCCTCGCCCACGCGTTGCTGCTGCTCGTCGCGGTGCCTTTCAGCCGGGACGCCTCGTCCCCCGCGCGAAGCTGAGTCCCGGGCGCCCCCGGTGGGGAGCCCGGCCGTCGAGCACGCGTCCCCGCCGCGCCCGCGGTCCCGCCCGCGCTGACCGGCGAGCCTTCGGTAGCCGCGGGGCCCCGGCTCGGCTGGCTCGAGGGGAAGGCACCGGCAGGCCCGCTGAGGAAGGCCGGGCTCCCGGACGCCGAGGCCGCGCCAGGTGTGGGCTCTCCCTCGCCGGCGCCGCGGAAGGCTTCTGCTGGCTTCCCGCTCACCGTCGCGGTCCTCCCGCCGCGGCCCCCTGAGTGCCGGGAGTGCGCGGCCACTCCCGCTTTGCTTTCGACGAAATCTGTGCCAGTGGGCGGAAGGCTCCAGAGCATGGAAGTTTTCTTCAGGGGTGCGTGAAAACATCACCCTCAGTAATTACCGTCCAGTAGGGACGGCAGCTCAGGACACCCGGGCAATTGGATTTCAGCAATGGATTATTGGATTGCATATTGGATAAATCATGTAATATTGAATTACTACTCTGGATCCATGTTTCTGAATATTTGATGAGCTTGGGAATGTTAAGATGCTAGTCTTGCCTCGTTTTAAGTGACCCAAAAGGGGAAATACCTGTTTCTGGGTACCGACGAGATTTCTAGTAGTTCCTATTTCATAAATTACACTGGCTCCACTGTAAGTTTTTCTTGTATCCTGAAACCCTTTGAATTCACATTTTTATGAATTCTTTGTGTTTTAAAAACTCTTCTGGAATAAGCTACATCTGAAAAGCATGGACATTACTAAAATAGAAATCTAAATATTGATATATTGCTCACCCATACATTTAATTTCTTTAAAGCCTGCCTTTTGTTTTTATCATGTTAAAAAGAAACCAAAGTTATGCAGTTAAAATTAGGAAGAGGACTGGAGAGGTGGCTTAGCGGTTAAGCGCTTGCCTGTGAAGCCTAAGGACCCCGGTTCAAGGCTCAATTCCCCAGGACTCACGCTAGCCAGATGCACAAGGGGGCGCACGTGTCTGGAGATGGTTTGCAGTGGCTGGAGACCCTGGCGCGCCCATTCTCTCTTTCTCTTTCTCTCTCTCTCTGTCTGCCTCTTCCTCTCTCTGTCACTCTCAAATAAATAAATAAAAATTAAAAAAATTAAAAATCTTAAAAAAAAATAAAATTAGGAAGAAATAATATTAAGCACACAAAAACATTTATATTTAGTTTGACCTCTTGATTGAAGACACAGGCGGCAGGCTGGGTTGTGGTGGCACGTGCTTGTAATCCCAGCACCTTGCAGTCAGAGGTGGGAGGATTGCTGTGAGTTTGAGGTCAGCCAGGGCCACAGCATGAAACACTGAAAAAATAAAGACATTAATTTTTTTTGTTGCTGTTGTTTTTGTTTTTGTTTTTTGAGGTAGGGTCTCACTCTAGCCCACACTGACCTGGAATTCACTATGGAGTCTCAGGGTGGCCTTGAACTCACAGCGATCCTCCTAACTCTGCCTCCCAAGTGCTGGGATTAAAGGCGTGCGCCACCTCGCCAGGCTACAAGACATTAATTTTTAATGACATTTTAGTTAGTATTTTTAAGGTAGTAGTTAAAAGCACAGTAATTTGAGTCATTCCAATTTAAATTACTTTTCCCTTCATTTTAAGATCTAAGGATTCAGCAACAGTGTAAGTATATTAAAGTAAGTGCCCAATAATGGGAGTATACTACTCTCAGCTGTGTAAAATGAAAATATACTACCCTAAAGACCTTCAGTCAAGTTTGATAATTTTTTTTTTAATTTATTTGAGAGCGATGGAGAGAGGGAGAGGGAGAGAGAATGGGCACACCAGGGCCTCCAGCCACTGCAAAGGAACTCCAGACATCCCCCTCCCCCCAGTGCATCTGGCTTGGGTCCTGGCGAATGAAGCCTGGAACCGGGTCATTAGGCTTAACAGACAAGCGCTTAACTTCAGCCCCAAATTTGATAGCTAATGTTTTCAATTTGTTAACCATTTGTTCACATCCAGTGCATATTTTTTGGTGTGTAGATTACAATATTAGTGAAAAAAATACACATTTTTTGTTTTTTTTTGAGGTAGAGTCTAGCTCTAGTCTGGGCTGACCTGGCATTTACTTTGTAGTCTCAGAGTGATCCTCTTACCTCTGCCTCCCGAGTGCTGGGATTAAAGGTGTGTACCACTAAGTCTGGCTCAGTGAAATTTTTTTAGAAACCGTGCTTGCTTTGGGGAGCACATACCTTCCTAGGTGATTAGTTATTGTAAATATTGCATGAACCGTTACATATATGTTCCTGAACCCCATGCTGAACTTCAAATGTCTTTTTGCTATAATACTTACATATGTTATGCTTATAAATACCTTATATTCCCATATTCTGTGTTTGTGGATCATTTTATGAGCAACGTGGGATACATTTTTATATGAGAGATTTACATGTTTATGGAAGAATTCATATTTATATGAATGGCTAATGTCTTTTGAAAGTATTAATGGGGGCTGGGGATGTAGTTCGCTGGTAGAGCGCTTGCTTGGCATTTATTTGTAGGGTCCTGAATTTGATCCCCAGTAACACATGAAATAAAATAGAACACAAGTAAATTTAAAGAAAGGGAATACGAATGGTCTAGGAATCCTTTACTGCGTATAACAGTAACTGTAGGTAGACAGTTCTAACATTACGCGTCAGCATTATAATGGATGCTGTAGAACTAAGTGTGTGTGTGTTGGGGATTGAATTCAGGACCTCATGACTGCTGAGCTGGCCCTGTACAACTGAGTGAAACCTCCAGACTATCCCCTATATGTGGGGTTACGTGCCTGCAGCTGCCATGATGTTGGTTTTAAGGAAGTGAACTGTTAAAGGAAAATCACCCATAGTATCGATGTCGAGATTCTCAGGATCAGGGTGGATTCCACGATGGGAATAATATGTGAGCATCATTAGGCAGCAATACAATTGGCAGATATCAAGCAGTAGGATCACAAGTTCCTTAAGGTTTTCTCCAGGATTATGTGCAGTTTATACTTTTTGGCACCACTTTCCTGCTTCCACATTCCTCATTCAATCGGATGCCCTGTTTGTTTGTTTTTTTTCCCACTCAGTGTTGTGTGTAGTAAGCATGTCAGAGAAGGTGAAGGATAACTACAGAGCCTGTCTCATTTACGCTGAGCACTTTTCTTTTCATTTTGAAAGAATTGAATTTTTTGAGATGAATTCCAGGCTGGTCTCCAATTGAGCATGTAGCTGAGGATTACCTTAACCTTGTGGATCTTCTTGTCTCCACCTTGCAAGTACCTTACCTGGCTGGCTGGCGCATTTTACCTATGGCAACAGGAGGTGCATAGAGGTTGAGGAACTTGATTAGTGACTTGACACTCAGGCAGTGCATGTGCAGAGCATGTGCTCATACCTGCTAAATAACACAGAGACTCTGGGGATAATATGACTTTGGTTTTTCCCCCTTCCTCATCCCTCCTCCTCTTCCTTTTCCACTTCCCTTTCCCCTTCTCCACTCTCTCTCTCCCTCTACTCCCTCTCTCCCTCCACATTCCCCCCTCCTCACATTTCCCAACACAATGGCAACCTGAGAGACAAAGAAAGGAGAGTTTTTGATGCTTCTCCAGATAACCTGCCTTTGAGGAGCTCTGGGAGTCAGGGAGGAGTCACTTGTTCATTCAGCAAATCTTTTATGATCACATTGGGGAATTAGAGAGGGGAGGAAACAACCCCAGTTCCCAAGTTGCTTGCAGTCTAGTGGGGAAATTCAGGTCATAACACAACATGGTAAAGTGAAAATGTGTAGAAAACAGTTGTGGAGCTGGTGGTGAGAAGTGCAAGGTGGAGGCACAATGTGGGTCAGCGTAGGTGACAGGAGACTCACAGCTGGGCGCTGTGGCCAGCTTGGGGGACAGGAGACTCAAAGGTGGGTGCTGCTTTTAGAGTGCACTCTGGAGTCAAGTCGTGCTTGGCTTGGATGCCATTCAAGAGTTCAGACTTGAGCTTCTAGTGGGTTGAGTACTGTTAGATACTGGCAGGTTTTTTTTTTTTTGGTAGTTATTTGTTAATTTATTTTTATTTTTTTAGTTTTTATAGTTTATTGGTCATCTTAAACATTTGCAGCATTGTGGCAGATTAAGTCACCGCAGTCAGTCTTCAGTCCTTTGCCTTTTTGCCGGCACTGACACTGGCCTTGGCAGTGCCCCTGACTTTCTTCATTCTGTTCTTGCGTTCCTTCCGCTGTTTCCTTGAGGTCGTCGTCTTCTCATCCAGGCCGTGTCTGGCAAGTCTGTGTTTGGGTTCATTTTTCTTTGCATAATCCAAGGAATCATAAATCATGCCGAAGCCAGTTGTCTTGCCCCCACCAAAATGGGTTCTGAATCCAAATACAAAGATGACATCTGGTGTGGTCTTGTACATTTTGGCTAGTTTTTCCCGATTTCCGTCTTGGGCACTGTAGCCTTCCCCGGGTGAAGGACGTCGATGGCCATTTGTTTCCTCTGAAGCAGACGGTTGGTCATAAACTTCCTGGTCCGGATAGTTACTGTGTCATTCATGATGACGGTGATCCTCAAGCAGCAAAGGAGGAAAAGAACTTATTTATTAAATTTAATGCTTTAGTTTTCTAGAATTTTTCTAGTTTTAAATAACAAATTACATACTGAAAAGGTTTAAGGGTTCTAAGTAAGGAGAGAGGAAAATAAATTTAAGAATGATTTATCTCATCTGATGTCACTTTTTATTTAAGCAACATTTTTTTTAATTAGATATGGACATTCTGATGTCACTTTTTTTCTAAGAATGGCTTCTGTGAGTTTTAGTTCTGAGCTACCTGTCATGAAAGTGCTGTTTCTAGCTCTCTAGCAAGACAGTTATTTGCTGAAGTTGTACTAGTCAGTTCTGGTCCTGTGCAGGATGCCATTGACCTTCACCTGTAAACTTTTGGGGCTGAGGGTAGAGCTCAGTTGGTAGAGTGCTTGCCTAGCATGTGTGAGACTATGGGTTTGATTGCGAGCACCACAAAAATAAATTGACATTTCAGATTCTGACCTGAGCAACTTTTCCATGAGAAAGCCATGCCCGTGCCCTCTTTCTCCTCCTTTTTCTTAGCCCCTGTGCTTAAAGCCAGCCTTAGAGAATCTTTAAGTAAAATCCACGTTGAGTTCAGCCTCCCTCCCATGCCCCCGCGAAAACAAACTTGTAATGTGTGTGTGACTTAAGCAGTAAACCTTCCTCTGCCATCAGTCCAGTGAACTCTTAACCTCACCTTGTTCTTCTACAGGCGAAGAAGAAAGCAGCAGAGGCCACAGATGAGGAGGAAGAGGGTGCGTCAGAGAAGTAGTGCAGTAACTGTGAAAAGGCAGGCTGTACAGCCACGTGTCCTGTGTGCTTTGCCAGTGCTTCTGAGAGGTCTGTTGGGTTGGGCAAACCTTGGTCGTGCATTTCTCCCCATGGGAACATATGTGGGAATACCATCTTCGAAGGTGGTTTTCTTAAAGGTAGATAAACTGGAAGTCACACCCAATGATGGAGAGTGGTCAGGAATTCACTACTCACCACAGCCGCCTCAGCACTCCCTGGTTGTTGTACCTTGCCTAGCGTGAGAAGTCACACTCCAGACAAACCTGCAGTGCAGACTTGGTCCTGTCCTGGGGGTTCAGGGTGGGGTGAAGTATGGGGCTGCAGCAGAGGGGACGTGAGCTCCCAAGAAGGAGCAGCATACATTTACTTTTCACTGGTCTCGCTCATGTGGCGTGTCTCCCCTCCCTGTGCATGCGCAGGTCTGACAGAAGCTAGTCAGGAGATGTGGCTCAGTTGGTAGAGCACTTCACCGGCATGCGTGTAGCCCTGGATTTGTTCCTCAGCTCTGTGTCAACTGGTCCTACAATTCCAGCGTTCTAGAGGTGGACGAGAGAGAGTTCAAAAACAAACAAAAAAACTAAAAAGCAAAACTCCAGACCAGCGGCAGTCTGATTGCTTTTATTGGCATGTCACAAATTAGGTGTTTTTTAACTTTAAGAGAAAAATCTTCAGTGAAGGCAGCGTATGTGATAGAATTTGGTAATCATCTTTTGGGGGAGATTTTTTAAAATTTTAATTATTTTGTTTGAGAGAGAGAGAGAAACAGAGTGAGTATGTGTGCACCAGGGCCTCCTACCACTGTAACTCGAGATGTCAAGATGTGTGTGCCACTTTGTGCATCTGGCTTTATGCGGGTACTAGGGTCCTGAATCCAGGCTGTCAGCCTTTGCAAGCAAGCACCTTCAACTGCTAAGATACTGAAGTGAGGTCTCACTTTAGCCCAGGCTGGCCTTGAACTCACAGTGCTTCTGCCTCAGCGTCCTGAGCGGTAGGATCACAGGAGTGTGCCACTGCGCCTGGCTCCTATTTGGTTTTGCACACAGGAAGGTGGTCATGGTCATAGTGGTGCTACTTTTTATTTTCTTGCCATGTCAGCTGTCTGCCCAGTTCCGTTCCCAGACTGCCTGCTTAATGTCCAGATTGCAGGTGGCCAGTTGTTAACACTAGAGTCTTTTCACAAAGCGACTTGTAGCAAGTATAGTGCATGACTGCATCCTTCATAAGATGCCGTTGGTGCTCCAGAGTCCTGGTCTGATCAACCCCAGTGCCCCAGACAGCTGCTAGGTTAAGTCTCCCTGGTATCCTCACTATGTCTAATAGCTAGAATGTCTCTAATCTGAAATACAAAATGCTTAATATCTGAAACTTTTTGAGGACTGGCATGGTGCTGGAAGTGAAAAATGCCACACCCAACTTCATGCGATGGGCCTCTGAGGCAAAGCACTCAGGAGCATAAAGTACCACAGTAAAGGATCCTCAGGCTCTAAGTATATAGTAAACATACAAGCTTCATGTTTGGGCCTGGGTCCCATCCCAAGGTATCTCATTATGCATATGCAAGTATTCCACAATCCAAAAACAGTCTGCAACCCGGCATACTTAAAAAAAATACTTATTTGAAAGAGAAAGAGGCAGAGAGATAGAGAATGAATGCGAATGGCCATGCCAGGGCCTTCAGCCACTACGAATGAGCTCCAGACACGTGCGCCCCCTTGTGCGTCTGGTTTATGTGGGTCCTGGGGAATTGATCCTGGGTCCTTTGGCTTTGCAGGCAAACCCCTTAACTGCTAAGTAATCCCTCCAGTTCTCATTTTTATTTTTAAAAAACTGTTTTTCAGGACCGAGGAGTTCATTAGTAGTGGCAAGAGACCTGACTTACACTCAGGCACCCACTCTTTCTCAAATAAATCAAAGTAATTAAATGATTTTTTTCAGGGCTGGAGAGAGGGCTCAGTAGTTAAAGGCACTTGCCAGCAAAGCCTGTCAAGCACTGACTCAATTCCCCAAACCCATGTAAAGCCAGATGCAAAAAGTGGCATAAGCGTATGGAGCTCATTTGTGTGACAAAAGACCCTGGCAAACCCCCTCCACACAGATGGGCAAATAAATAAGTACATTTTTAAACAGGTTTTTAACAGTTTTTTGAGAGAATGTCTCACTAGCCCAGGTTGGCCTTGCACTCATCCTGTTGCCTCAGCCACCTGAGTGCTAGGATTGTAGGTGTGGACTAAGTTTACTACCATTTTTCTCTTGAGTACTGGGGTTGGACCTAGGGCCTTGCACATGCTAGGCAAGTGCTGAATCCTCTGTTTATGGTTTTTTTTTTTTTAAGTCTTTTTTATTTTTTTCTTTTCACAATTTTTATTAACATTTTCCATGATTTAAAAAAATATCCCATGGTGATACCCTCCCCCCCCCTTTACTTTTGAGTCCATGTCACTGAGTTGTCTAGGCTGACCTTTAATGCTTTCTGTAGCCCGGGCAGGTCTTGAACTTGTGATGCTCCTGGCCCTGCCTCCTCAGTAGCTGGAATTGCAGGCCTGCACTACTAGGCCTGGCTTTTGTTTTTACTGTTTCCTTAATGATACATTCTTCTGCTTGTTCCTCTTTGTTTTTCCTTCTGATCTTAACAATATTTTTATTACATTTTACTTCATCTGTTAACATTTTTTTTTTTTTTTTTTTTGAGGTAGGGTCTCACTCTAGCCTAGGCTGACCTGGAATTTTCTGTGTAGTCTCAGGCTGGTCTTGAACTCACAGTGATCCTCCTACCCTCCTGAGTGCTAGGATTAAAAGCATGTGCCCCCACTCCCAACTGTTTTTTTTTTTGTTGTTGTTGTTTGTTTGTTTTTGTCCCGTTCCCCCCCCCCCTCCCAGAATCTCATTCTAGGCCAGCCCGAACTGGAACTCTAAAACTGCAGGCTGCCTTCAAATTCACCACAATCCTACCTTAGCCTCCTGAGTGCTGGGATTATAGGTATGAGCCACCATTTTTTGGCTTACTGATACAAATTTTAATGTCTGTTGTAGGGTTTGCTATGTACATATAAAAAATAGTCTAAATGTTCCTTAAAAAACGGCGTAGTGGCATACATCTATAATTTCAGCACTTGGACATAGAGGCAGGAAAGAAAAGCAGGAATTCAAGACCATCCTTGACTACATACCAAGTTTTAAGGGCAGCTTGGACTACATAAAACCTACCTACTTTACTAGTTTTAGATGCTGAAAGTGACAAGAGCATATAGCTTGTGAGAGGTGATAACAGTGCCATAGTAACTGCCTTGTAACAGGAGAGTGAAGTCTTTTACATAAAATTTTTCAATCCAGCTGGGTGTGGTGGCACATGCCTTTAATCACAGCACTCAGGAGGCAGAAGTAGGAGGATGGCTATGAGTTTGAGGCCACTCTGAGGCTACAGAGTGAATTCCAGGTCAGCCTGAGCTAGAGTGAGACCCTACCTCAAAAAAAAAAAAAAAAAAGAAAAAAAAAGAAAGAAAGAAAGAAATTGACAATCGGCCTCATATTTTCCAAACCAGGTGAAGTTACAATTTGATATGTTTTCTTGTTTTCAGCCATAAAGATGGATATGACAAATACAACTCATGGAAGAAAATATGGACCAGTAATGGCAAGACTGAGCCGAGCCCCAAAGTGTTCATGGCAGACCAGCAGCTCCCCTACTGGGTAAACTGGGGGTGCTTCTCTGTTCCAATGCATATGGAGAGCTAAAAAAAAATGTTTCTTAGGAAATCTTTTATTGAACTTAAATTTCTATGATTATTTTTATTTTGGTTTTGTGTGTGTGGTGGATGCATATGCCATTGAGGTGCTCCGTGTTCCCTCGTGACTAGAGTGGAAGGTTGGGTACTCCTCTCCATCACGCTCCCACACTTGCTTTTGGAGCCAAACCCTTACTGATTCCAGACCTTGCATTATTTTTCCCTGGGGGGGCCTGTGTGTGTATGTGTGTGTGAGAGAGAGAGAGAGAGAGAGGGAGGGAGGGAGGGAGAAGGAGAGAGGCAGAGAGAGAATGAGGGAGGAAGGGAGAGGGAGAGAGATTGATTGATTCCCTGGTCTCTGCTCCCCTGCAGGCCTGGGGTTGTGTGTGTGCGTGGCCAGGCTTAGCTGTTTATGTAGCTTCTGGAGATTCAGTCTCAGGCAATCTCAAACCCTCTCAGGCCCTCATACTTGGGCAGAAAGTACACATAACCACTGAGCCCTCTCCAGTCCATTTCTGTGACTCTTAAAGAAAATAATTTTTGATTTTATAGAAAGTTTAGGCAATTTATTAGTCCAAGAAAAAACCCTGAGTGAAACTCAGGTGAAAAGACCACTGGCTAAGTTTGTGCATATCCATTAGTCACTTTTTCTATTCGTGTTTTTGTGTTTGTTTAAACATAAATTTATGCTTTCTATGCATATGCTAATGTTTAAAATCACACATTGGGTATAGTTTACCCCAAGGGGTGTGTACGTATGGGAACACACGTCCCGGGTTGTGCACGTGGAGGTCAGGACAACCAGGAGGCTGTTGATCTCTCCCCACCTTCCGTCTTGGTGAGGCCCTGTGAACGACACACTTGCTGTATGCAGTCTTGGGATTCTGATTCTGTCTTCCATTGCCCTAGGTACGCTGGGCTTTTAAGTGCACGTGCTGATTGCACTGGCTTCACTCGTTCCTATCGCTCCACGCTGGTGCCCGTCAGGCTTGTGCAGCGAGTGCCTCTAATCCCTGAGCCAGCCCATGTACATTTTCTATGGGGGGTTTTCAAGGTATGGTTTCACTGCAGCTCAGGCTGACCTGAAATTCACTATGTAGTCTCAGGACCACATACATTTTTAATGTTTTATTACCCTTCTTCCATTTTGCCATTTGTTGAAAATAGTTCAGTAAATATGTATATCATAAATATAACTCTGTGTAACATATTGTGGATTTCTTTAAGAATATAAGTGTATTTAAACAATTTTTTTTCTGAGATAGAGTCTCACTCTAGCCCAGACTGACCTGGAACTCACGTAGTCCAAGGCTGGCCTTGAACTCAGTGAAATCCTTCTACTACCTCTGCTTCCCAAGTGCTAGGATTAAAGGAGTGCACACATTTCTTACTGAAGTAAAATTCACATAACATAAAATTAACATTTTAATGGAGCTGGAGAGTTGGCTAGTGGTTAAGGCACTTGCCCGAGAAGCCTAAGGACCTAGGTTCGTTTCCCCAGTACCCACTTAAGCCAGATGCACATGGTGGTGCATGTGCCTGGAGTTTGTTTGCAACGGCTAGAGACCCTGACACACCCATTCTGTCTCCCTCACTCCCTTTCTGTCTGTCATAAATAAATAAAAATTTAAAAACTTTTTTTTTTTTAAATTTTAGAAAGGGAGAGGGAATTGGTATGCTAGGGTCTCAGTCACTGTAATTCAGGGCCGGATGCTTGTTCCGCCTAGTGGGCATGTGCAACCTTGTGCTTGCCTCGCCTTCATGTGTCTGCTTACGTGGGATCTGGAGAGTCAAACCTGGGTCCTTAGGCTTCACAGATAAGCACCTTAACTGTTAAGCCATCTCTCCAGCCCTAATAATTTATTCTTAATATAGGTAATAGTACATTGGAAGGATATGCCTCATTGGGCTAATCCATTCATCTTTCATTGCACACTCGCACATGTCGTGTGTAGGTCAGAGGTAGATGTCACATGTCTTCTTTACTCACTGTCCACCTTATTCATTGAGACTGGGGGTCTTGCTGAGCCTAGAAATCAGTGATCCAGCTAGACTAGCTAGCCAGTGAGCTCCCGGGAGTCTCCTGTTTCCACCTCCCCAGGTGCAGATTCCATGTGCACGACACCATGCCTGGATTTTCGTGGTGCTGAGGATTGACCCCGGTTGTTGTGCTTGAGCAGCAAGCACCTTGCCTCTGAGCTTTTTCCAGCCCTCTCTCCAGCCTCGCCCCTGTCTTTTTTTTTAAAATGTTTTTATATATTTGCAAGCAGACACCCCAAGAGGGGAGAGGGAAGGGAGGGAAGATGTGCCACTTTGTACATTTGGCTTTACATAGGTACTGGGGAATTGAACCTAGGTTGTTAGGCTTTGCAAGCAAGTGCCTTACTGGATAAGCCATCTTTCCAGTCTTGTTCCTGTCTGTTGATGCTTGAGCTTTTAGTTTTGATAATCTTTGGTTTATCTCTTTCCTTGCTTGTGTGTTTGCTGTCTGTTGGAACTCACTGCCAAATCTGAGGTCATAAAGATTTTTTTGTTTGTTTTAGCTCTTATGTTTAGGTGTTTGATCCATTTTGAGTTGACTTTTACATATATGGAGAGTTGGATCAGACTTCATTCTGCATGTGGATGTTCACATACTTTTAAAAAGTTATTTTAGAATAATTTAATAGAAAGTTGAAAAGATAGCACAGAATTTTCATGCACACTTCACAGTTTCCCCAATATCATTTTGCATAACATGGTTATTACCTTGGGAAATTAACATTGGTGAAGTATGAATAACTGTATCAATCGACTTATTTGGATTTTATCAGGTTTTTCACCATTATCCTCCTAATGATGCAGTGTCCAACCGAGGACACCACAGTTTGTATTATGTGTGCATACTTCTCAGTAACTAATTAACTTTAACTTTGCTCATTAACTTAGGTTTGAGGTAGTTTTTGTTTTTGTTTATTTAGGTAGAGTCTCACTTTAGCCCAGTATGACCTGGAACTCACTATGTAGTCTCAAGTCTCGAAGTTGGGGCAATCATCCTATTTCTGCCTCTCGAGTGCTGGGACTAAAGGCATGTGCCACCACACTCGGCTCAGAAAATCTTTTTGACAGCAGTTCTCAGAACTTTTCACCTATTGGTTGCCTGAGCTGTTATTTAATCAGAATTACCCTAGGGGGATAATTACATGGAAGGTGGTGATACCAAGGGGAAAAATACCAGGATTGTTAAATATTGGTCAAGAGGCTGGCAGTGTATCTCAGTGGTAGAGCTGTTGCCAAGCATGCAGGATGCTCTGAGCTCAATACCTAGCCCTAAATTGGCTCAAAAGAGATGAAGAAGGTGGCAGACCAAGTGGAAGATAGAGATGGAAGCTCAAGATACTGACCCTGGCTTCCTTTCTCTGTAGGTTCCGTGTACAAAACCCCAATGTGGAAAATGGAGGCAGCTTACTAAAGAAATCCAGCTTACTCCACACATAGCGAAGATTTATCGCTGTGGTATGAAACCAAACAGTACTGTTACAGTCTGGTTTCCGTTGGTCATTGAGTTCTAAGTGTCCTTAGTGTAATCCTAGTTCTGTGTAGGAGTCAATGCCCCAGGGTTGCATTCGTCAGCATGTGAACAGAGCCTGCACTATGGTGGGTGAGCCTGTAAGCAGGGGACCTTTCCGTCAGTATGAGCAGTTTGGTTGGACGCTTCTCAGGCCTGCTGTAGTTCCCCAGGACTTGTCTGTGTCACGGTTAGTCGTCATCCGTTTCCCTTCCATCTTCAGGTTCACAAGGTGCTTGCTGTCTCACCAGCCTGTGTCCAAATTTGAAGCAGACAAGAGGAAAGGGCAAAGGACAGGAGAGGCATACCCACTGACTGTGCATTGAGGAGACCTGTTAGGTGTCTGCACACATTGTACTGAGCAGGACAGGATCATACAGCTCCTTCAGACTGAATGTGGACAAAGGAAGAGAATATTTTGCCACAGAGGATGTTGCAAAACCAGACAAAAATAGGACTTTCATCCATAAGGGAAAAGGAGTGAACTGATAGGTTGAGCTTTTTCCCTTGTTAGGGAATCAGATGTGTGTGTACTTGGGAGTAGAGGTAGGAGGATCACCACCCAGACTAGACTACAGACTGAATTCCAGGTCATCCTGGTCTACAGTGAAACCCTACCTCGAAAAACCAAAAAAAAAAAAAGGAAAAGGAAAGGACAAAGGACACAAAAGAGGAGTGCCAACTTGTGTGCATGTGTGTGTGCACATGCTCTATCTCCCTCTCACACACAGCCTTAATTCCACAAATTGACACATGTATCACACCACACAGGTTTTGAACTTTCAGAAGAAAATCTGATTACATATATATAAGAGACACATTTTTTAAAAGCTGTTGACAGGAATATCCAAGCTACTTATTTTTTTGTAAATATTTTATTATTAATTATTAGAGAGAGAGAGAATGGGCATTCCAGGGCCTGCAGCCACTGCAAGCAAACTCCAGACACATGCACCACCATTTGTCCCTAGCTTACGTGGGATCTAGAGAGTTGAACCTGGGTCCTTTTAGTTCCTTAACTTCACCGGCAAGTTCCGTAACTGCTAAGCCATCTCTCCAGCCCCCACCATCTCCTTATGAAGTGATGAGGATTGAACCCAGAGCTTCATGCATGCTAGACAGCTCTACCGCCTGAGCCACAGCTCCAGCCCCCGCCCCCGCCCCCATTCTAAGAACATCTACAAGATGGTGGGATTTTAGCCCAACACCATATGTAAGAGAAATTTCATCCTATGAATTGGATTCTGAAAGCAGAACTCTTTGCTTTGCAAAATGTTGTGCACCTGATATTGGTATGTGTTTTTGGAAACATGCTGTGTAAGAAAGCAGGCAGCTTTTGGGTTGATGCATATGCTTTACACAGACATGTAAAGATGTGGATCCTCTGAGGACAGGGAGATCGTCTTGGACTTACTTCCCCAGCACCTGCAACATTGCTCAACAAATGAGAGTTGCAGTGGGTGAGGCTGGGCTGTAGCTCAGTGGTAGAGGACTTGCCTAACACGTATAAGGCCCTGGGTTCAATCCCCAGCACCACTTTATTGATTTTTTAAATTAATAAAATATTTGAATATTTAAAACACTTATTTATTTGAGAGAGACACAGACAGAAAGGATCTCTTGCCACTGAAACAAATTCCAGACACAGCTGCCACTTGTGCATCTGGTGTTTCATGGGTACTGAGGAATCAAACCCATGCTGGTAAGCTTTACAAGCAAGTACCTTTCACCACTGAGACATCTTATCCCTCCCCCCAGCTCCATTTTAAAAAGAAAGAATAATAGTTCGGAAACTATGCAGAGCCCCAAAATATTCTCCCTACCCCATGGTTCTCCGCCCCCCCCCCAGTTAGGGTTCCACTCTAATCTAGGCTAACCTGGAATTCACTCTCAGGCTGGCCTTAAGCTCACAGTGATCCTTCTACCTGTCACCAGACTGCTGGCATTAAAGGCGTATGCCACTGCAACCCACGCATGTGGTTCTTATATTTTTTCCACCTCCTCTTCAACAGTGGGTTGTGTGCTTTCAAGGATGGCTTACTGTGGTGCTTGGGAGAAGACTGCTATGTTTTGTTTTTAAGTTTCTGTAACTGGGGCTGTCCTCAAATTCACTCTACATCTCCAGGCTGACCTTGAACTCACAGTGATCTGCCTCCCAAGTGACCAGCAGCAGTGCCTCTGCTACAGCCAGTTACTTACTGGGTTGTAGTCTTTTGGAAGAAGATACTGGCCGGCAGCTACACTGAGAACTCCTGCATTGATAAGGTCTTTCCTTTTCAAAAGAGCAAAGATCTAAACAGATACTTCTCAAAAAGACATATAAGTGTAGGCTGTAATGTGAAGATGTGCCCAGTTTCACTATCACCACCAGGAATAACTCAAAGGACAACTGTGACTACCTCCACTCCAGCTCCATGGCGGCTAGAGGGCCTGTCTGGCTTGCACAAGGCCGGAGGCTGCATCTCCAAGTAGCACAGGGGAAAAGACAAAAGTGAACAAGTGCGGGCAATGATGCAGAGAAAAGGGCCTCTTGCATGCTGCTTATGGTGGGAATGTAAATTAACACAGCCATTAATTATGAACACACTGTAGAGGTTCTTCAAAAAAATAAAAACCTGGGCTGGAGGGATGGATTAGTAGTTAAGGCATTTACCTGCAAAGCCAAAGGACCAAGGTTTGATTCCCCAGGACCCATGTTAGCCAGATGCACAAGGGGCCGCATGTGTCTGGAGATTGTTTACATTGGCTGGAGGCCCTGGTGTGCCCATTCTCTCTGTCTCCTCAACACTCTTTCTCTATCAAATAAGTAAAACTAAAATGTTACAAAAAAAAAAAAAGAAAAGAAAACTGGGTTAGAGAAATTGCTTAGTGTTTAAGGCGTTTGCCTGCGAAACCAAAGGGCCCAGATTCAATTTGTAGGACTCACCTAAGCCAGATATACATGGTACTTTTATTTCCCCGCTCTTGGCAATGCCTTTACGACTCTTTGGATCAGATCTTGCACCCTCTGCTCACTCATGAGTATCCTGACCACATAAGGTTTACAGTGGCAGTCCCCAACTAGGATGGTTACAGGTTGCGGTCACTTTCTGATTACAGGGAGGGGGGACCCAAAAAGCAGCAGCTTGTGGGAGGAAGGGGTTTATTTCAGCTTCCAGTTTCAAGGGATACTTTTCATCATCGCAAGGAAAGCATGACAAGAGATAGGAGCGTATCATGTGCTAAGAATACCTAATCTGAGAATCTGAAATGTGCTTGTATAATGCTCAAGAAATTTCATTAGGGATGCTCAACTGGAAAATATTGAAAATATTAAAAAGCAAACACACACAGTCCAAGAGCTGGGACACTTGTGGTCCCAAGTCTGCCAGATAAGGGCTGTGTAAACTATTTGGTTGGTATAACAATTTGGCAGTGTTACTGGTAGGTAGTGGGCAAGATGTTGCAAACTAGGCTGGGTGTGGTGTGGCACACCTTTAATCCCAGCACTCAGGATGCAAAGGTAAGAGGATCTCTGAGTTTGAGGCCACCCTGAGATTAGTTAGTGAATTCCAGGTCAGCCTGAGCTAGATTGAGACCCTCCCTTGAAAACAAACAAACAAACAAAAAAGATGTGGCTAAATCTACTACTGTGTATGGAAGGACAGCAACAGCTTCCCTGGTCCCCGAGTTATGTGCCCAAAGCATCAATAATGCCAGCCTGGCAAACCATACTGCATATGCAGGAGTACGTGAGTTTGGATCAACATGAAGCCAGATATGCTCATTCTTGCCTCCAGTGACATGAGAAACAAATACAGGAGAATCCCCAGAAGCTCACAGGCCAGCCAGCGTGGAGTACACAGCAGCCATGAGAGACCCTGCCTCAAGAGAGGTGAAAGGTGAGAACTAAAACTCAAGGTGTCCTCTGACCTCCACATACGCACCATGGCACGCATATTCTTGCTCAAAATGCGCAACACATGCAAACACACACATTTTAAAAAATACCATGGGCTGGAGATGGTTTAGCAGTAAAGCACTTGCCTATAAAAATGCTGAACCTGCTCTTTAAAACTTACAGTACCATAAATGTTTCCCCATGCACTGGATGTAATGTCAATGTCTATGATACTCTCTTTTTTATTACTTGTTTCCTTACTCTGGGCATTAAGCTTTCATCTGGTCATTTCACTGTTATAAGCAATGCTAAAACAAATTCCTTTACACATATTCCTTAGACAGATTTGCTTGATAACTCACACTCTTATATCAAGTATTCATTAAGTCTTATATAAATTCCCAGGTAAGTAATTAAATGTTTTCCAAATGACTGAGGGAAAATTTAGCTATAAATTATAAACCAGCGACATCACTGACTGACAACATAGTCGTCCCTCGGTACCCTCAGTACTGTCTCCCCCAGACCATAACATACAGTCCATCAAAATCCCTTAATAAAATGGTACACTACGTGGAACCTACACATCCTCCTGCATGCTCTAAATCATCTCTAGATGACTTTAATACCTTAATGTTATGTACACACCAAGGAGTGGATACAATATCTCATTTAGGAAAGTGTGACAGGAGTCTGTACATATTTACGTAGATATTCATTTATCCGCCCTCCCCAATCTTCTTTCTATGGTTGGTTGAATCCACAGATGCAGAGTCCATGTATACGGAGGGTTAACTGCATAACCAAATGCATGAAATAACAAGGTGCTTTTTATCCACCTCGGAGGCGTCCAGCTTCCCTGGGCTGGCAGTGCTGGTGATGGCAGTGCTGGTGGTGGCAGCCGAAGCTGAGGCAGCAGCAATGGCCACAGCACGGTTTGTGCTGGTGCAGGAGGGGCTTATACCCACGCAGTCAGGGTAGTGGGCAGATAGCAGAGGAGTGGCCACGTCTTATCAGCAAAGGGGGCTGGATGAGCATGGAGTACCACCAGTGATTGGAAACTTCTGACACACTGAGAGGCACCAGCAGGAGGGAGAGAGAAAACAACAGAAAGGAAATGTGTGTGTGGATCACACCAAGTACAGGAGCTCATCTTCATTTCATCCTCCTCTGCTTCTTCCCCAACTTAATAATAACGAGGCATAGTCTTCATACACAGAATCAGAAACAAGTGGCTCAGAAGACCCAGAGACAATCAATCCTAGGAATGATTCTTTCCCATATATACCAACAGCCTTTCTCACAGAACCAAAAATATCCCAACAACAACATTGGTTTAAGGATGCTTCCCTGTACTGTGTTCTATGTAGACACAAGTCCCTTTATCTCCAGTGGGAGCCATGTTTCTGCCACATAGTCACCTCTCATCCACTTGTGCCTCTGTTTTCTAGGGACCTCAAGAGAGCTGAAAATGAGAAAGCACACATCAAAAAGTATCCGCCCACTGAGCATGGTGATTGTAATCTCAGCACTAAGGAAGCTGAGACAGGAGTTCAAGGTCAGTTTGGGCTAAAACAGTGAGACTCTCATCTTAAAAAAATACAGTAATAGGGCTGGAGAAATGGCTTAGCAGTTAAAGTGCTTGCTGCAAAGCCGAATGGCCCAGGGTCAATTCCCCAGGAGCCACATAAGGCAGATGTACAAGGTGGCGCATGCATCTGGTGTCTTACTGGACACCATGGAGGCCCCATTCTCTTTTTCTCTAATAAACGCATAAAAAATAAAGTATTTTTAAAAATACAGTGGTAATATGGAAGAGATGGTTTAGCAGTGAAAATGCTTGCCTGCAAAGCCTAAATAAGGACCCATGCTCGACTGTCCAGATCCTAGGTATCCCAGAAACAAGATGAATCAAGCACACAAGGTGGTATATGGGCACAAGGTGTCTGGAGGCCCTGGTGTGCCAATTCATTCTCTCTCTCTTTTCCACTAAAATAAATAAATAAATAAAAAAGCCAGTGTGTTGGGTTTGCCTGAAATACATACAGTAATCTCCTAAATAGTAAAATAGCAGTGATTTTTGCCAAAAGCTGTGCAAAACAAAAAAACAAAGAAAAAACACCCATTCAGAATAGTTTATGTTTCTGTGTGGTGAGATGGGACTTTTCCACAAGTGGCTATTTCAGTTTGGCCAAAGCTTAGTACAGATGTTTAATCTAAATTAATGTCTTCCCATGAATTTTATCTAACACCAACAAGTCGTGTGCCACAACTTCTGTCATCCAGTGAGCCATGATGGACTTCTAAGATGGTCATCTTCAGGCATGCTATCATCCATCTAGGATAAGGGTGGCAATTGCTATTTGCCGTCCCTATATTCTGGCATTTCATCTGTTGTAGTTAATATATACTGTTTTCACTAAAAAAAAACCCAAAAAACCACTTTCAGAAGGAAAAGCACACTAGAAGCATTGACAGGATGCTAAATTTAAAAATACACAAAAGAAGCTATTTTTGGTCTTCACTACTGATCATACTCCAGAGGAGTTGGCACTAGATTAAAGCACACCATGACAGCTAAACAACTACAATAATAATAAAAAAAACTCACATGGCTTCTATGACGACACTGCCACACCTTCTCACCAGATGGTGTTTGATAAATGCAACTTAACTGTCGCGCCAACGGTTCTGACACAGAACCACCTCAACTCTCTTGGCGGTAGTTCTCCAGGCTCCCGACAATGCAACGTGTCATCTGGCAGAAGCTTGGGATCTCAAGACCTAAAGGTGAGTCCCGCCAGAGTCCAACTCTGCTCTCCAGTCTCCTATAAGCCCGAGGCCCTGTCCACCGCACCCTCTGCTTCCCACGTGCAACTCGCTCGCCAAGCTGCTGAAGGCATCTGCGTCTGCAGCCCTGCTCTCGGCACAGATCCCTGCCCAGCGCATGCTGTACCCACACCCCAGGCCTGCCTCCACCCAACCCACTCCTCAGTCATTTCCAAGGAAAGAGTAAACAGTCCAGCTCTAGACATTTGTAGAGAGGGCTTCATATTAGTGTCTTAAAAATCATGAATCCAGAAACCAGGCCTAGTGATGCATACCTTTAATGCCAGCACTCAGCAAGCAGAGGTAGGAGGGCCCCTGTGAGCATCAATCAGCATGGGATCAGAGACAATTCCATGTGTTCCTGGAAGAGTTAGACCCTACCTTGAAAAACTGCCTCTGCATAGCATAAGAAAAACAGTGACCAATAAGCTAGCCTGTGCCCATGTCAGTTATCACTCCTAGACACTAGGTTAGAATTATGCCAGCATGCCATCAAATGCTATACTCCTAGCTGAGGATGTAGCCAGGTCAGTGAGTTCCAAGTCAGCCTGGGCCAAAGTGAGATCCTACCTCAGAGAACAGAAGGCAGGTTCCAGGGAGGCCCGGGTAAAGTGCCACCTCCGCAGTCAGAGCATGGAGGGCTCAGGTCTGCCTGGACTACACGGGAAACACTGACTCTCGAAGGAAAAGCAGTAGCAAACAAAATCTCAATATATTTTTTAAAAGTTCAAAACAGTAATGTTTCCAACAGAAAAAGTAAAAGCTAAACACAATGCAAAGTCCATGAACAATACAATGAATAAGTTGCATTACAGTCAAACAATGGGATATTAGGCAGCAATGAGAGTGAACAAGTTACAAGTCCACACTAAAACATGTTGCATCTCACAACACTCAGCCAAAGAGGCTGAACCCATCATCCTGTGCGATTTATGAAGGTTCAAAGCCAGGCAAGCAAAGCATGTGATTACCTGCCACAGCTAAAAGGCAAAACCCTACTGTTGAAGGCACCACAGGCTATGGGAATATCATGCTGGACCCAAAAAAGAAACTAGCTCCCTCCTGGCTAGCCCTCATAGTGCTGGGAAGCTCCATGAGAGGCGCTGGAGGACAACTGTCACCAACAGCATGAATAAACGGGACCCTGCAGACTACGAAATCAACCAGCCAGACAAGAAGTGCACATTTGTCCAATAGTGGCACACAGCCTCTGTGGGAAACAAACCGTTCTCCAATTGGCCATGAGGCCCACTCAGTGGGAAAGAACTCATCTTATACTGGAAACCAAGTCAGAATCCTATGGTCAGAAAACTCACATTTCAGAAAAAGTCCCACTGCTCTATGGAGAAGAGTGGGCTTGCACACCAAAAGAAAAAAAAATTCTCAAATAACTGCATATCCCCTTTAACCCAGTCTGTTCTCACTCTTGTTTGGAGAAACTGCATTGTATTATGGAAGGCAGAGAAAATGGAGGAGAGCCAAGATCCACCGATAAGACAGGAAGACAGCCAACTGCCTACCACAAGACATGCCACCTCTACCATATCTGCCAGGGACCAGGAGAAATTGCAGAGGAAGCGGCAAGATGAATACTGCTCTCACTGCTTGCCATAACACAGGGTATTATGGCATGTACTTCAGAAGATTTATGAGAAGATACTTCGCAAAAGGAAAGGGCTTTGGAAGGAAACTGCCAAGCAATGGAGAGAGCAGTGCCATTTGAACATGTCAGATAAAATTAGAAGGCAATTCAAGATAAATTCCTTGTGTTTCTAGACTACTGCTCCCACACCACCAAGGAATACAGAACAAGGAAGGTATTTTAAGAAAGTTCATCTAATACTGTGATGAGTAGAGAGCAGTCCTATAAATTTGTAGAGCACGTACATTCTACTGACCTGGTAATTTCTGCCAGCAGTGTGAACCTGACTGCAACACCATTCATCCAGGTACGGGGGCTCACGACTAGTATTTGGAAGGCTGTGGCAGAAGGATCGCCTCAATACTGAAGCCAAAAGTCCAGTCTGGGTTAAAGTATAAGACCCTGTATCAAAGAAACCATCATAAAAAAAAAGAAAATCAATTTAACAAGGTAAAGTGTGAGGTTCTGCTAGTAAATGGGGTTACAGTCATTGTTATTGCATTCTCTGTAACACTGCTTTTCCATAGAACGATGTCACCTTTGCAACTGTCAGTTAGCATCCCTATAGTAGTTTTCACTGAGTAGTGTCCAGGGATGAATTTTGTCCTGTAAAATATAGAGCATGTACATCCCAGGGAATGACAAACATTAATTGTGAATGTCCTATTTCCATTAATCCATTGGAAAGGGACAGAGAGAGAAAGAAATAGAAACAGTCAGAATGGACAGGCCAGGGCAGCTGCCATTGTCAGTGACCTCCAGGGGCATGTGCCACTTTGTGCCTATGGCTTTACATGAGTGCCAGGGAATCAAACCCAAACTGTCAGGTCTGCAAGCAAGCACCGTTGACCACTCAACCATCTCTACAGTCCCAATGAGTGTCCTATTAACAGCCTTCCCTTGAAGTATTTTCCTTCATAAATCAATAAATAACCAATATATGCAGTTAATTTTTTTTGAAATAGTGTATGGTAGCTTAAACATGCTCTCTTAGAAAACTACTTTCTGTATTAAATTCTTATTTTTTCTTTCCCTATTTGATCCTGTCTTTATTTTTTATTTTTTTAATTTTTTTTTATTTATTTGAGAGCAACAGACACAGAGAGAAAGACAGAGAGAGAGAGAGAGAGAGAGAGAGAGAGAGAGAGAGAGAGAGAGAGAGAGAGAGAAAGAAAACGGGCACGCCAGGGCTTCCAGCCACTGCAAACGAACTCCAGACGCGTGCGCCCCCTTGTGCATCAGGTTAACGTGGGACCTGGGGAACCGAGCCTTGAACTGGGGTCCTTAGGCTTCACAGGCAAGCGCTTAACCGCTAAGCCATCTCTCCAGCCCTGATCCTGTCTTTAAATTTAAGATGATAAGCAGAATAATACTAACAAAAAATTTTGTACTTTCCTGGTAAAATCCTGTGAAAATTATTCTTAAAATATTTATTATGTTATAAGAGTATATCATTCTTGAAATTAAAATCCTTATATTCATAAATTAATATTTTTGTTTATTTTTATTTGCTTATTTGAGAGTGACAGACAGAGAAAGAAAGAGGCAATTATAGGGAGAATGGGTGCACCAGGGCCTCCAGCCACTGCAAATGAACTCCAGATGCATGAACCCCCTTGTGAATCTGGCTAACCTGGGTCCTGGGGAATTGAGCCTCAAACTGGCTTCACAGGCAAGCACTTAACCGCTAAGCTATCTCTTCCATCCTATAAATTAGTATTTTTAAAATGAAAAGGTCTTATTTTCTATACATGGAGAGTTATCAAACATAATAATGTGATTTTCACAAGACCCCAGGTCCCAACCATTAAAGCACATGGAACCCAGTGTGAATATTTGGCTGCCAGAGCCATGGGAAGTGAGCTTTCCATAGGCAGCATGATATGGCTGTAGCAGTCCTTCAAGGGCCCCGAGTTTGCGCACAGTTCTATCAATTTAGAAGGACCCTTTATGAATGTCAACTGAGGTAACACACAGCACTTTATCAATTTCTTGCCTGATGGTGGTGACCATGTTGTATAATCTTATGGTGGGGAACTGTATCAACAGAAAGTGACATTTGTGTTCTTTGTACCTTCCATTAGCAAACCAGCATAAACTAAGGCAATGACTGTACGGCTGTGTGGGGGCTGAGGGCACGTGATTGATGCCAAGATCACAGGGTGCTTCTGTCCATCCTGACCAAACTGGTTCTTACCACTGTGATTCTGTGCTGAGTTCTCAGCTGTTCTTGTAGAGTAGTATGATGATGAAGGTGGTGAACTTAGGAACAGCTGGCTTTAGTCCTCCTTTCTGCTGCTCTGATGGCACAGAGCATGTTGTCCAGTAAAATACAAAAACATTCTAAAAGGGGCTTGAGAAATGGCTTAGTGATTAAGGCACTTGCCTGTGAAGCCTAAAGCCCCATGTTTGACTCTTTAGGTCCCACGTAAGCCAGACATACAAAGTGACACAAGTGTGTAAGGTCACACATGTGCACAATGTGGCACATGAGTCTTGAGTTCAATTGAAAGTCACAGGAGGCCCTCATGCACCAATTCTCTCTCTCTGTCTCTGTCTTTTCTCTTGCATTACAACAGGCTAGTTTCTTGGACTTGCCTCAAAAAAAAAACAAACAAAAAAAAACCTTGCTAATGATGTCAGGAAATATCAGTGAAAACTAAGACCCTTTGGTAGAAGAACAGAAAACCAACTGCCTAGCACAAGACTCCTCATCTCTATTATGTTTGCCAGGGCCCAGGAAAGATCACAGAGGAAGTGGCAAGATTAAACAGGAGTGCTGCTCTCGCGGCTAGGCTGACAGCCTCCTCCGGGGAGATGGCAGTAGACACCAAGGAGATTCAGAACTCATGAAACAGAAAATCAGAGGCTGCCAAGAGCTCAACACTAATGGAGACTTAATGATAGTCTTCCAAAGCTCGTGGAACATAGTGGAAGAGGGGATGGAAGGAATGTAGAGCCACAGTGAGGGAAGGAATGTTCTGAGGCATTGACATCCCCCCCCCACAGAAATTGACTGGTATATCCATGACCCCACAGTGAATACCAATATTCCCACTGAGGAGGGCCTCATATAAATAATGGTGTGGGCAAGGGAACATATGATACAAACTGATGTGAATATGACAGATATGCAACATGTTAATGCAGTAGAGTAAAAGAAAATCACACAAAAAGCCTCTTAAGTCAAGATAGAATATGCTTCTCATTTTCTTGTCATTTGGTATAAAATAACCTGGAAGATCTGTTCAAAATCTTGCTAGAAAAGAAAAGAAAAGCTGGGTGTGGTGCCACATGCCTTTAATCCCAGCACTCAGGAGCCAGAGGCAGGAGGATCACTTTAGTTTGAGGTCAGCCAAAGTAATCTAGTGAGTTCTAGCTCAGCCTGGACTACAGAAAGACCCTAACTCAAAAAGACACGACAAAAGTGACATCTTTTCTGTCCTTTCATTTTATACTGTTCTTAAATGTCAAGCTTTTCAAGCTGAGTCTTTAACCACTAAGCTATCACTCCAGCCCCTTATTCCAGAACTGTACTGAGGCCAAAACAGTTTGAGTTTTATTACCCAGTGCCCACATAAAGCTAGATGCACAAAGTGTTGCATGTATCTGAAGTTTGTTTGCAGTGGCAGAAGATCCTGGTTCACCCAACTAACTCCATATCTTCTTTCTGTATCTCTTTAGCTCTCAAGTAAATAATTAAATAAAATACTAACAAAATAAGATGGTAAAACCATACATAACACTGGCTCCCTTTACGTATTAAGATAACTGAGTATTCATGTAAAGGGAAATTAGAACCACTGGAGCCCAGTTATCTACTGGTTTCCCAGGGGAGACCACAGTGACATTCATTGTTTCAAGAGTCAGTTAGAATTTGAAGATACAGAACTATTTCCCTTCTAATATATAATCTCAGTACTAAGCGGTGTCAGCACTAATCTGCAGTATCAGATTTCAGTCTTCTACCACCACCCAGCTCCAGACCTTCAGCATTTTTCACTAGGAGGCTGTTCCACATCTAGCTTCTGTCCACTGCCCTCCAGGCTACACTCTTCTCTACATAGCACCAAAGAGATCACTCACAGGACGCCATGTCAGGCCTTGTTATTCTCCTTAAAGTCTTCCAGTAGGTCCCCACCTCTTTCTATTGCAAAAACCCAGGTCTTAAGACAGTCTCTGAGGCCCTTCTGGGTAGACGGATTAGAGACACCTCACCTGCTTGTCCCTTTTGCCTGCTCTAGTCACATAAGAGCGAGAGAACACATGTTGTCTTTTATGAGTTGGGCATGACAAACCTGACTCAAAAAAGGTCTGAAAAGTAAAAGGAATGAGTTTCTCCATGTGGAAATGTTTTGTGTATTGAGTAGAGGAGGACATTACAGTTATTTTGTGAGGGACACAGATTTTCTCAATGCCATGTCTTGTGCATGGTATTCCCAGAGGACACATATCCATCCTGTCATAATCCCGGTGGGTGGGTCCCAGTTACAGAGCAATGAGGGGAAAGACCTGGAATATTCACTCAGTTAAGAAAGAAGGGACTGAGTGGCAAATGCCTATTGGTTTTACAGATGAAAACTTTTTCTCTAAAAAGTTGATGGGGCACATTTTCGGCTATAGAAAACATGTTAAATTATCCTATTTAAAGCTTTATAGGGATACCAAAGAAAATGAAAGTGGGGATCTACAGAGCACCAAGGCAGGTTGGAGAGCAAGCCTTAGAGGCTGAAGGCTCAGGGGATGCAAGTATTTTCTCCTGAGGAGTGTCATTTCATTGACCACAGTGCAGATGTTACCAGTAAGTGTATTTTATGTTTAGGCACATCAAGCTTTCCATCTGGCTACATTGAGATGCTAACATTGAATCTCACTGCATTCCTTTTACTGGTCTATACTGGTAATACTGTTGCTGGGGTTGCATTTACAAATACAGGCACATTTCTGTGTGTGTCTCCCTCAGCTGTCAGGGGACCTCTATTCCTTGATGTGTGTGAATTCAGACCCTCAAGGTATTCTGTCAGTTTGCTGTGCAGCTTTAACCCATAGCTTAGCTCTCTCTGATCTATGATACCTGCTCCAGGCCCCACTGTCACACCTGCCTTTTTGCCACATAAATGAAGGAATGAGGCAAACATATTTCTGAAAGGCCAAATCCAAAGGATACACAAATCACCACTTCTCAAATCCCAATGGCCAGAACTCTGCCCGGGAAGATTAGAAGGAACACTCAGGCAGAAGTGTCGAACTGTAATGTGAGGTTCTAAAGCCATGAGACTGGAGAAATGACTTGGCACTTAAAGGTAATTTCTGGCAAAGCCTGCTGGTTTGGGTTCTATTCTCAGTTCCACATTTACATTTAACATTTACAATTCACCCTATTTGATACACATGTTGAATTATCAAACATTTTGTAATTTGGTGTTCACAGATGCCAACCCCCTTCCTATAGAGCAGCAGGAACCCAGTGTGAATACCGACCGGCCTGGTGGAGCCTTGGGACATGAGTCTTCCCTAGTGAGCATGATTCAGCTTCAGCAGTTCTACAGAGGCCTAAATTTGCCCACAGTTCTACAGATTTTGTGAATATCAACCAAGGTAACATACAGCACTTAGCCAATTTCTTGCCTTGTGTCAGTGGCCATGTTGTATAATCTTGTGGTAGAAAACTGTTTCCAACAGACAGGGACATTTGTGTTCTGGTCACTTTTCTTTGGCAAAGCAGCATGCACTGTGGCTGTGAATGATGGGGCCTGCAGGGAAGACATGATTCATATTGGGATTAAAGGTCCTTCCAGCAATCCTGGCCAACCTGGTTCTAACCACAGTGCTCTGTTCCTCAGCTGCTCTTGTTGAGAAGGATGTTGAAGTTGAAGGGGAACTGAGGATCAGCTAGTTTTAGTCCTTCCCTCTGCTGCTTTGATGGCACTGAGCTTTTTACTCAGTAAAATATGAAAAAGCTTGTTAAAGATGGTGAGAATACTAGGAAGAACAAAGACCCATCAATATAACAAAAACAGACAGGCAAGTACCCAGCAAAAGATCTTCTCTATCACATATCCCAGAGTCCAGGAATTATTATAGAGAAAGTGGCAGATTAAATAGGAGATAGGAGTGCTGCTCTCATGGCTAGCCTGACAACCTCCTCCAAGAAAATGACAGTAGATGCCAAGGAGACTCAGAACTCATCAAAGCAGAAAATCAGAGGCTACCGAGAGCTCAATTCTAAAGGAGACTCATCATGGCCTGCCATGGTTCAGGGAACATTGTAGAAGTGGGTGAGAAGGAGTGTTCTGAAGTATTTTCTCACTATAGAAACTGACTGATGAATTCATAACCCAAAAGTGAAAACTAAGATCTTGAAGAGGAGGGCCCTCTGTTAAACAGGGATGGAAGAGAAGGAACATATGACAATAAACTGATGACAATATGACAACTATGCAATGCAAGGTGTTCATACAATGACTTCATAACAAAAAATTCAAATCTTTAGTAACAAAAAGCTGCTAAGTCATGGGGAAGATGCTTCTCCTTTTCCTGCATCTGAAAAGCTGGAAGGTCTATTCAAAATATGACTGTTATTGTAGACCCAAGAAGTTATAAGTTGTTTTAAAAAAAAAGTGACATTATTTCTGTAGTTTCATTTTATACTTTTAAAACTTTGCCCCCACAATGTAGTTCAAGAATAAGGGGCAGGAGTAGTGGATTAGTGGTTAAAGATGCTTGGGTGTAAAACCTGACACTCTGAGTTTGATTGCTCAGTACCCACATAAAGCCAGATGCACAAAGTGGAGCTTGCATCTGGAGTTTCTTTGCAGTGGCAGATGGTCCTGGCAACCCCTGCTCTTTCTGTATCTTCCTGTTTCTATATTTCTAACACTCTGAAATACATAAGGGATTTTAAAAACATTACTTCATCTTGGTAACCCAGGCTCCCTTCAATACTAAGATACCTGACTAGTTTGTGTAAAGTGAAATTAGAACCACTGGTACCCATGTGTCCATTGCTATCCCAGGGAAGACCACAAACAACATTTTTGGTTTCCACTCCCAGGTTAGCATGGGAGGATACAGAACCAATTACATCTAATATGTAATATCAGTACTAAGCTCTGTCAGTACTGATATGCAAAATCATACTTCAGTCTTTTAGGAGTCATTTTGTCAAATATGTATAGGTAAGTTTATTGTGTACCTAGGGAAATTTGATTTTCAGATGACCATGTTGTCGCTGTTGCTCACTCACTATAGGTTGCTCCTTGTTTTTACCTTCTTTGTTGAGAAACACAGTGAGATGATGCCTTACTTACACCGATAAAACCCAACAAGAAATGGAACTTTTCCTTAAGGTGAGCAGATTTGTAACTTTTGTGTGTACTGCTTGAAAATATAAGCGGTGACATGCATGTGCAATCTCAGCATGTGGGAAGCAGAGGCAGGAAGATTATAGCAGTTCAAGGCAGTTTGGGCTACATGGGCAGACCCTATCTCAAAACAAGTGAATGAAAATTTACAGAATATCCTAGGCATAAGTATGTCTAGTCTTAGTAATTGTTCCCTACAAGATTATTCACCTTAAAACCAGAAAGAATCATGGGTTTTTCTTAGTAGGAAATCCTGTTTAGTATTAATTATAGATGGTACATTAAGGTTCTCATTTTGTGTTATTTAACATCTTGTAAAATGTTTACAAGATAGATCTATGGCAAGCAAAGAAGATTCTAATTGGTTGTAGTTATTTTTAAATGTGAAATAATGGTGTTGGAACCTGATGACTTTTCACTGTTTCATTCCATCTTATCTACAGTGTATAAAACATCCCATGATCATACCTGATTTGCTAGCATCTACCATTTTTGTCTATGACTTTTTTAGATAAGGACATTTGGTTATTCTCATGGTGTTTAATTTTTGAAGACACCTGTGGAGTCTTACTAAGGCAGGGGGCAGTTGGGCCAAATTGGGGTTGTTGTCCCATTTTGTATGGTGCAGAGCTAAATTGGTTTTCTCATTTAAATAATTGGGAAAAATATAAGACTATTTCATGATGTACAAATTACATGAGGTCCAAATTTTAATATAAGTAGCATGTTATTGGAACATTCCTAGGCTCTTTTATATATATAGACATATGTATGTACATGTGTATGTACGTATGTATACATAACCATCTATGAGTGTACTGCAGGGATGTTTCAATTGCACAATGAATGATAACAGAAACCAAAACAGATTTAAAATATCCCTGCTAAAATAGCCACCTTGTTAAGCTGTTATTATTTTTGTAACATCCTACTGATTGTGAATACCTTGGTTTATTTTTCCTTGTGTAAAGTGATAAAATACTTTACAGCACAAAGTTTTCATCATTTGAATACATGTTACTCCTAAGGACATTTTGAGGGTATGTATTAATCACCTGCATAATCATCATTTGATAGTATAATTTATTATAGATTATCAGTTTAATTTTTATGATAAATTTGTGAAATTATTATATTTTTACTTCCTTATTTAAGAGAGAGTGAGAAAATGGTCGCATCAGAGCCTCTAGCCACTGCAAACAAACTCGAAGTTCATGAGACACCATGTGCATCTGGCTTATGTGAGTTCTGGAGAATAAAACATCGGTCCTTGTGCTTCATAGGCAAGCACCACGACCTCTAAGCCATCTCTCCAGCCCGAACTAGTTCATTTTTAATTATTCATTTGAAAGAGGCAGAGAGACAGAGACAGAAAGAGAGAGAGAGAGAGAGAATGAATGAATATGGGTATGCCAGGGACTCTAGCTGCTGGAACCTAACTCCAAATGCACGTGCCACCTTGTTAATCTGGCTTATGTGGGTCCTGGGTAATTGAACCTGGATTCCTTGGCTTTGCAATCCAGTGCTTTAACCACTAATCCATTTCTCGAGCCCACATCATGCTTTCATATTTTTAAATTTATTTGTAGGACTATATTCTTTAAGCTTAGAAAAATGTACAAGACAATGGGATATTGTTTCCATGTTTATTTTCCAGTAGATGTTGAAAATCAATGCCTCATTGTTAGAAAATAGGAAATTGAGATGAGTTCTTTAGACTTTTTATTCCTTCACTCAATTCTACCAAGGTAAGCCAAAAACAGCCTTAATATACTATAGCTATATGTAGATTGACACTGCCAAATGAACATGAAATATAAGTTTTAATTGCATTCTTATAACCAAAAAATATGTGAAATCAAATACATTGTATATCTCATCTTTGAATAAAAAATAGTAAGGGTTTTAGGACTGGAATATGACTCACTTTATAGAGTGCTTGCCTAGCACTGACCACACCCTTTGTTACATCCTCAGCACCACAAAAGCCAAGAATGGTGGCCTGTGCCTGTAATCCCAGCGCTCAGGAAGTGGAGGCAGAAATACCCCAAGTTCAGGATCATCTCTAATTAAGTAGAGAGTTTGAGGTAAGCCTCGTCTAGACAACCTATCTCAAGCTTTTTTTTCTTTTTTAATTTAGGAATTGGAGGAATAGCCTAGTGGTTAAGGTGCTTGCCTGCAAAACCTGAGGATGCATGTTTGATTCCCAAGTACTCATATAAGCTAGATGCACAGGGTGGCACAAACATCTGGAGTTCATTTGCAGTGGCTGGAGGCCCTGTCATTCTCATTCTCTATCTCTGCCTCTTTCTCTGTCTATCTCAAATAAATAAAGTAGCAAGGAGAGCCTCTTCAGAAAAGGGGCAAGGAAATAAAAAGCCGCGTGTGGTGGCACATGCCTCTAATCCCAGCACTAGGGAGGCAGAGGTAGGATGATTGCCGAGAGTTCAAGGACACCCTGAGACTACATAGTTAATTCCAGGTCAGCTTGGACAAGAGTGAGACTGTGCCTTGAAAACCAAAAAAAAAAAAAAAAAAGAAAAGAAAAGGGTCAGAGATGGATGATGCCAACATTGGTTCATATACTAAGTATGTCCCTAACTTATAAAAATAAAATTTAAAAAGCATGCCATTACAAGAAAAGTGTATACCATCAGATTTATTTAATCACATCAACATAATTAATATTAAATTGTTTCAGTCATTCAGTCATACATTGGCAAACAAATGCCTAGGGTCAGATTCAGCCAGATGTCTTCTTTTACAAATAATATGTGATTGGCACACAGTCACATCCATTTACATTGTTTTCACACTACAGCAGGAAAATTGTGTCATTACAAAAACTGTATGTTCTTCCTGGCCTGAACTGTTTACTTTCTTGTCTTTTACAGAAAAAGTTGGTGACCTCTGATTTTAATAATCAACACTAAACCTTGTTATGTTCTTTCTTTGGATACATTTTAGGGGGTATATGGAATTTAAGTGACGTGTAGGTACTTGAACTCCTGTAGAGGGCTGGAATCATCAGGAGCTGCAGCAGTGACTTCTCATTGCTGCGAAGAAACACAAACCCAAAGCAGTTTGTGGCATGGGAGGGTTTGTTTCAGCTCATAGTGTTAGGGGAAGTGTCATCGTGGCAGAGAAAGCATTGCAGGAACAGACAGTGGGGTATCACGTCTCTTAGCAGCAGCAGGAAGGAGAGAGAAGCTGAGTGACTGCTGTAAATGGGGCTGAGCTAGAACATCCCGAGGCCCATAGCCAGCAGTATGCCTCTTGAAGCAAAGTGCCACACCTTCCCAAACAAGTCCCCCAGCTGGGATGAAGGACAAGGCTTAATTACAAACACCTGAGGCTACAGGGGACATTTCACATTCAACTACCACAGGAACCAACTGCCTAACTAGTAAAGCAAGCAGTTTTCTTCTAATGTGACTCGAATCATGCTAATGACGCCTAACCTGTATTTGTTTTTTAACCAAATAGATAAACTGATAGGATACAAAATGAGCTTTATCAGAGGTTTCTTTCTAGATTAGTTATGTTGATTTCACCCTTTCTACACATTCCTCTTCTTTGATGGGGAAGAAGCTCTGTCTTGAACTGCATGCAGAAATGGAGCTCAGGTTTAACCTGTTTCATTGCAGCATATCCATCTTTAGTCCTTTAAGCTCTGTCTTGTAGTAAGGCCTCATGACATAGGCCTGTAATCCCAGCTACTTGGGATGCTGAGATAGGAGGATCAGTAGTTCAATGCTAGCAAGAACAATTTAGCAATACCCTGTTTTAAAATAAAAAAAAATTGATAAAAAATAAGGCTTGGTGGTACAAACATTTAATGCCAGCACTCAGTAGGCAGAGGTAGGAGGATCACTGTGAGTTTGAGTCCAGTCTGGTTCTACAGAGTAAGTTCCATGTTAGGGTTGGCTAGACAGAGACTCTACCTTGAAAATTCAGCAGCAAATAAAATAAATAACAAAATACAATATCAGGAGATAAAGTTCAATGGTAGATTATTTGTCTAGCACGTATGAAGTCCTAGGTTAAATTTCCAGTTCCATAAACAAAAACAGAACCAACAGATGTCCCAGCAGCTAGATGCACAGGACCAGCTGAGCCTGCATTAGGGTATGACTAAAGAGTTCTGTTTGTTAAGGATGTAACCTGTACATGTGAGTGCATGTATGTTTGCACATTCATTCGTATGCCTGTGGGTCCATCTGTGTGCAGGTGCACATGCACGTGTGTACCTGGGCAAGTGGGTGGGAAGTGGTTACATAGGGTGTTTTCCTCTTATTTTCTGAGGCAGGGTCTCTCATTTGAACCCAGAGTCACCAGTTATGCTTGTCTATCAAGCCAGCTTGCCCAGGGAACCACCATCTTCTCCTGAGTGCTGGGGTCATGGGCATGCAAAACCCCTCCCCTGGGTTTATGTGCATGCTGGGGGATGGTCACACTTCCCACACTGTTTGGCCAGGTGTTCATCTTTTTTTTTAAATTATTTATTTATTTATTTATTTGAGAGCGACAGACACAGAGATAAAGACAGATAGAGGGAAAGAGAGAGAATGGGCGCGCCAGGGCTTCCAGCCTCTGCAAACGAACTCCAGACGCGCGCGCCCCCTTGTGCATGTGGCTAACGTGGGATCTGGGGAACCGAGCCTTGAACCAGGGTCCTTAGGCTTCACAGGCAAACGCTTAACCGCTAAGCCATCTCTCCAGCCCCAGGTGTTCATCTTAATGTCAATAACTTAATGTTCTTCCCTTCAAGTGGAACTCTCTTACGGTGAAGGACACTGAAAAACACAGTGTCCATGAGAGACTGACAAAATGGGTGTATTCCAGATAAAGGTTTCAGCATTGGGTATTCTTTGGCCTTGATGGGTGATCCTTGTGTGTGAAGAGGGAAAGGTGCTTAGTGTGACTAGAGCAGAGATCCTGGTGAGTGTGAAGTGTGGAAGGTGGCTGGTGTGACTAGAGCAGCGAGCCTGGTGTGTGTGGAGCAGGGAAGGTGGCTGGTGTGACTAGAGCAGGGAGTCGGGTGTGTGTCAGTAGGAAAATGTGGCTAGTGTGACTACAGGATTGATCGTGGTGTGGTTTAGGCACCATCCAGAGCAACTCATGCTTGTTAGAAGCACTTTTAATGATTGAGCTATTTTTTCAACCCCTTGCCAGTTTTTTTTTTTTTCAAAGCAAGTAGACAATATTTTTTTGGAGGGGGCAGGTTGTTTATTTTTTATTTATTTAATTATTTTTTTGAGGTAGGGTCTGGTATAGGCCAGGCTGACCTTGAATTCACTATGTAGTCTCATGTGGCCTCGACCTCATGACGATGCTGCTACCTCTGCCTCCAGGTGCTGAGATTTAAGGTGTGCACCACCACGCCCAGTAGCAAGTGCAATGTTTTTGAAGCCTTCCCTCAGTAGCATGAAAGGACTATGTCTGTGGACATAAGGTGCTTGTGGAGGAAAAGTGGAGTTCTGCTTCCCTGAGATCAGGAGGGGTGTATGCCTCTCCTGAAGCTGGAGTCCTGGAAGGTGTTCATGACATGTCCGGGACCCAGACTACAGCCAGTCCTACGTGAGGCACTGGGCTGGGGTAGAGAGGTGTAAGCTTCTGAAAAGGGATCTCTGGCTCCCTGCAGCAGCATAGGGGAGGTGTGGGCATTGAACTTGTTCTCCTGGAGTCCTCCATCAGCTGACCTGGTGCGGGTTGGGTGGGTGACAGCTGTACTAGTCCACCTGGAGTTGGCACTGCAGACACGTGGGGAATAGGAGCCCTCATGTGGAGCGAGGCCTCGGGGTCCTCATGGTGTGGTCAGGGAGCTGTCAGTCAGAGACATGCTTTGTGCAGTCAGAGGAGCCCAGGAGCCCTAGGCAGCAGGACAGAGCAAAGCACTGGGCCTGGAGCTATTAATTGGCTTTTCATCACAATATTTTACTTCCTCAGAAACAAGCTGCAAGAAGATTCTTTGGACAGAGTCTTTCTTTATCTGTACATGATCGAGAAATCCCGAAACTGAGTAGAGTGATGGCAGCCTAAGGGACAGCGCATCCCACCTTCAGACAAGTGAACCGTGGAGAGAGAACGGGGCTGACCTCCACTGCCTGGGCCCCGCGCAGTTATCCTAACTGTACGTCAGGGGTGAAAGGATGCTGCAGAGGACAGTTTGACCTGCACCAAGTTATCTCTGGAATCGACTGTGTTTCCCAAGCTCACTAACTTTGTTGGCAAGCCACCACTCACTAATATCAAACTTCTCTCAGCCACTGTGTAGGTGGAAATAGTCATTGTAACAATGCCTTTGGTATTAAAAAGTACAGACCAAGACCCTACTTGTTCCCCACAAACTGTAGTGGAGCAGAGATTCCATGACTTGTGTAACTTTGACAGTTGGTCACAATGATGTGATCAGAAATGAAAAGGGTCCTTGGGACCAAAATGTGAGAAGAAAAGAAACCACCTTGGGCATGCCTGGGTGTGATTGGTTCAATTGTTTTCTGACATTGCAGGGAGCCATTATGAGAAATGACCACCAGGCCTATAGAAACCCCTGACCAAACTGAATTGTGTCCTTCAGTGCAGAGGAGGAGTCGGTGGTAGGAGCGCACCTGGACTTGGAGGTTGGAGAGGAGGCAGAATTGAGAGTCAAAGACAGCGTTGCCTGTCTGTGACCTGTTGAGTTGATATAGCAAGTTTCTTTCCCATTCTGGTGAGTTCCTTCTCTTTGGTGACCCTTTTTTCCCCATTAGTTTGTTTTGCTTGGTTTTTTTCTTCCTTTTTTGGTTTTTCGAAGTAGGGTCTCACTCTAGCTGAGGCTGACCTGGAATTAACTATGTAGTCTCAGGGTGGCCTCGAACTCGTAGCGCTCCTCCTACCTCTGCCTTCCGAGCGCTGTGATTAAAGGCATGCACCACCACGCCCAGCTGTTTATTTTTCATAATTAAGTCTCTCCCCATTTTCTTCATTATTCCCTTGTCATTTTTTACTTCGACTGATTCCTTTTCCCATTTAAAAATGGTTACTGTACTAACTGTATGTCCAAAGTCAGGAATCTCTCGGTCATTTCCATCGCTTGGCAAGAGGGCTGGTCACGGTCACCTGCTGTTTTTTTCCCTCCTCTCTTTCCTTTTCCACCTTCAAAGCAGTTCCCTCTTCCATAACACAACCCCATGCGTGTTCCAGCTTTTTCCTCTTCCTCCCTTAGACCCTTTTACTAGATGAACTGAGGGGAATACAGTGTGTTTTATTACACAGGCAAAGACATTACATACTAACGTGAGGTCCTTCCCGTGTGTGAAAGTGAGCATGGCGAGAGAGGTTCCCTTGTGCAGGAAAGCACTCTGTTCAGCACGAGAAGATGAACAGTGGACAGGGTGACCATTGTGCTGAGATGGGCCCTGTTCTCTTTCCTATAGTGTCTAAAACATTTCCTGACAGAATTGTCATGCCCAGTGGACTCACAGGTCATTCCTGGGATCTTTGTTTTTCATGTTCATTTTGCATATATCAACCTCATTATCTTTTGGGATCGTGAGTAGTTTTCTGATCATTGAGGAGTACTAATGAAGCTGGCATCCTTGTGTCCTGGATTGTCTTGGTAACAGCATCTTGTTACCACATCACAAAGTCAGTGAGGGGCTACATTCCCTCAACACCACCCATCTGAGTTTAAAGAAACCTGGATTGAGTCCCTGGAGTGTGAAGATGATGAGGTCTGTACAAGGCAAGCAGTAGTCAATAGAGTGTTAGTGTACAAGTGGAAAATGTCACTCAGTATCCCATTCCTTCCCTTTCTAACTGGTTTATATCAGTGTCCATAGCCCAGTGGGGAAGCAGTAAGCTTCCTGAGCCTCTCATCACCGTGGTTACTATGGCTTTGCTGGTTGTGACTGTGGGAAAGGTCCTTGTTTGGATGTGTAATGTCCTCCAGTGGCTTATGGGTTTGAACACTTCCTGTCCACCAGGTGGCACTGTTCAGCAACGTTGTGCTGCCATTTGCAAGGGAGTCCTAGCTGGAGGAAGGGGGTCAAGGTGAGGGATCAGGCTCCAGGGTGGGATAACCTGCTTCCTCCCTCCCCAATGCTCTGCCTGCGAGCTGCCCACCACTGTACGTCCTCTTTCCACTCAAGACAGCTGCCTAAATAAACCCTTTCTCTCTTAGTTTTCTCTTGTCAGGTACTTTGTCACAAGGAAAAGAAAAGAAAGTAGTATAGTCCTTGTGGTCAAAAGGGGGAAAAATGACAGTGGCTTTGCCCAACCATGGTTGGTCCATGTCTTCCTGTGACCTCATAAGGGGCCATGATGAGAATTTCAGGACCCGTGTCCAGAGGCTGTGGAAATGGTCTAGTGGATGAAGGCACTTCTGTGCAAAGTGTGCTATGCCCAGTATCTGGCATTTTTGCAGTGGCAAGAGTGGCTGGTGTACACATGCACACATGCACATGCACACGCACGCACACACACACACATACAATAAAATGAAATACAAAGCGTTGTCCTCAGGAAGCACAGGGCTGGAGGAGCTCACATAGGACGGGGAGGAGGGACGCCCTGTGTGGGGAGCTGATCTGGGGACAGAGGTCTCTGCTTGCTGACTTGAGGGTTCAGTTTGGATTTGGAGTTTTGATTCCCCTTTTATTTATTCCTTTTGCTTTAGGGATTGCTTTGTGCTGATATTTTTTATTTTCTTTATTATTAACATTTTTCATTTTCTTAAGCTCTTTACTTTCTGTTCAGTCTTTCCTTCTTTTTGTTTTTTCTCATTTTATTTTGTTAGCATTATGACCTTACTCAAGGTAGATTCTATGGGGACTCTTGCTGCAAAATTTCTCTGATGGTTTTCATCGCTCTCTTACCTGCCCTGACCCTCCCACAGCCAAACCCTCCTCTTTTTCTTTCAGTTGCCTCCCTAGCCTGCCTCCATCATGGGATAAAACATGCCATGTCTTTCTATGTTAAGAAAGCTTGTCACATATAACATGATGTCTGGATGCATCTGTGTTCCTGAATATGACAGCCTTCACACTTCATGGTGGAGTATGTGATCCTTGCTTCAGGTCTGATCATAAGCTGTCTTGTTTATATAATCTATGTGTTGCTGTTGTCTTTTGACTTTCTGTGGGAACCTGTTAGTTCATAGATTGTAGCTTTTGTACTATGTGGAGTGAGTGTGTGACACTCTCACCTGGTTAAAGATCGGCTAGAATTCACTCTGTTTGGTTCTTGCCCTTTGTTTGCTGGGAGAGTTCTTTCATCATTATTCCAATGTTTCTTATTGTTTCAGTTGTTAATAATATGTGTGGGAAATGGATTTTTTTCTTCCTGATTTTATAATTTATTGCAGTGGGTTTTTTTTTTTTTTTTTTCAAAATGTTTCCCATGGAGCTCTGAGTTGTGTTGGTGTCTGTTAAGCTGTCCCTGGCCGTTGTGTCTAATGTTATTGTCTACTCTTGGCCAGTTTGGTAAGGATTGTCAATTCTGTTGTATTTCAGTAAGATTGAAGTACTCTGTGTTTGTTAGAGATACCTGTGATTATTGACACAGCAATGTATAAATGGAATATGTCATTCTCGACTTGCTGTTCATTTGTGTTTTTGTTTAATCTGCATCTTGTTTCCCACACGCACTGTCCATATGGAGGAGGAGGAGGAGAGGGAGTAACCGTGCGGGCGCAGCAGCCCGTGTGGCAGGGAGCTCGCACTGCTGCAGGACATCGTGAAGACCCTGGGACAAGGGACGTTTTCCAAGAGAGAGGTTGTTCGGCAGCACCACAGGAACGAGCTGGAGTGCCTGAGGATCTCCCAGGTGGTTCACATCACCCACACCTGGGTCGTTCGTGACACTGTCGTGATAAGAACACTGCACCACCAGCACATCACTCAGATGTTCCGTATGCTCCAGAGCTCCGAGCCTGTGGGCGCCGTCACGGAACATGCCATGGCCGGATTTCATGGGACAATTAAGACACAACTAGGCAGGGCGAGGGAGGCCCAGGCACTGTGGCCTATTCACTACCACCAATGGCCAGACGTAGCCCGCCATGGTTTAAGGCCAGAAAATGTGGTGGTGAGTGTTGGATGGCAGTTACAATTAGGTCCCTTTGGACAGACACCATGTGTCACCATCAAGAAGCACCCTGGGCCTTTCGGAGACAGCGGGGATCAGGGATGTCAGGCGGAGCCAGACCTTCCCACCATCAGCCCATCAGATGTTTCTTTATCCCTTCCATCACTGAGAAGGAGCCACACCTTTTCAGACCTTTCCACCTTGGCCAGGCCTGGAACTGGTCACCAAAGGGCAAAGAATCGAAGGGGGAAGAGGCGCCAAGTCCGGAGCAGACCTGTTGTCCACCTCAGTCCTATACTGGAGGAGAGCGAGGAGTCCTCCAGAGAGGATCTTGAGAGATGTTCATGCCCTGGGGATCCACCACCCCAGGCCCTCCAGGGTGAGACCACCTCCTCCCCACACAGCCAACAGTGCAGAAGCTGGGGAGGAATCCTGAGAAGTATTGGAAAACAGTTAAGAAAGTTATGTTGCTGCTGTTGCCAGCCCAAGGAAGTAGCCCCACGCCCTGTGGGGAACATGTGAGAACTGGTCAAGAGATCTGCAGGGTTGTTGGGCACTGCCAGGCTCAGGCTGAAGCCTTCAGGAGTGGGTCCTGAGCTGCCAGGCATGGCTAAGGATCCCCTGGGATACAGGAGGCCAGGCCCTCTCCAAGCCCAGCACACCTGCACTTAGGTTTTACCCCTAGACCTGTGAGCTTTGGCTGGTTGCCTAGGAAACTCCTTATCAGCCAGCACCTTCACAGCCCATCCCCCTGAGATCCTAGATTACCTGACCCCCACCCCACCATTGCCTATGTGCTGGGATGAATGTCCCCATATGCTAATTAGGCATCAGCAATGAACCTGGTACATCCAGTCCCCTCACAGCCGTTCCCCCTGATGCTTACAAACCCATTTCCCTGACAATAAACCAAGAGAGTTGTTCTTACCTGCCAGGAGTGTTTGTTTCTCTCATCAGGAGCTCACCCACTCTGGTTGCCTGGGCACCTTCAGGGGGTCCACGGCTAGTCCCAGAGCAAGAACCCTGGAACCCACACAGGGTCCCAGGGAAGGACAAGCAGTTGGTGTGTCCAAGACCCACTCTTGCATTTCATCGGTGCTTCCTTTTATTTATTTTATTTTTATTTTAAAATTTTTACTTATTTATTTGCAAGCAGAGAGAGAAATAGAAAGAGACAAGTGAGACCAACAGAGAGAGAATGGGCATGCCAAGGTTTCTAGCCACTGCAAACTAACTCCAGACATATGTGCCCCTTGTTTATCTGGCTTACATAGGTCCTGGGTAATCAGACCTATGTCCTTTGGCTTTGCAGGCAAATGCCTTAACTGCTAAGCCACCCCTCCAGCCCAGTACTTCCTTTTTAGAATCAAGAATGGTTCCCATGTATTTCTGTCACTAAGAGAGGCCCTTTCATGTGTTTTTGAGCTTTAAAGTGGAGATGCTTTGGGATCCAGAGCCACATGGACAGGTTCGCAAGGCCATCAGCCAGACACAGAGACCAATGATCCAGGCCAGCAGCGTGCTCACACGGCTGCAATGGAAATTTCCATCAGGTGTAGGTGGTTTTTCATGCAGATACAAGGATTGGTGAGGGAATATGGGGCGGTGCCAAGAGGCCACACTATGCAGCTGCAGCGAGTGGGGCTTTCAGGCAAAATGAAGCCCATCTTGGCATTGCCAGGAGAAACACCTCTGACCCCTGCTGGAGGAAACAGCAGGAGTATGTTCAGAAAAGGCTCTCTTCCCCCACCCTGAGTTCTAGCCACCTTGGTGTACTGGGCTAAGGGTTGGCTAATGTGAGGGGAGATGTCTTTGGCTTTTCATACAGTGATTGAGCTCTTTATGCCTTATCATATTATATGACTAAAAGTGCCTATGAATATATAAATTTGAAATTTTTATATTAATAAAATTTATTTTCTAATTGTTTCTATTTGTGACTCTCTCTCTCTCTCTCTCTCTCTCTCTCTCTCTCTCTGTGTGTGTGTGTGTGTGTGTGTGTGTGTGTTTGTGTCTGGACTCTCCAGAGCCTCTTGCCATTGCAAACAAACATCACTCTTGGGTCACTTTGTGTCCAGATTATGTGGATTTGCTTGGAACTGGAATATGGGTCAGCAAGCTTTGCCAGCAAGAGCCTTTGTTCACAGAGCCATCTTCCTAGCAATCAAAGCCCTTTACAGAAGGTTCCATGTGTGGACTAGGGGGATGGCTAGTTGGGTGACTAGGTGGGCACAGTACTTGCCATGCACCTCTGAGTTCCTTGATTAGATATCATGGCAGAGCCTGATGCAGCCATGGGCTTCTCTTAGCTCAGTGCCTCTTAAAAGAAGAGATGCCAAGGCAGGAGAATTTGCCAGAATCTGGAAAACAGAAAAATAGAAGGGTTAACAATAAAGAGAGCCCCTTTCTCAAATGAGGTGGAAGTGGGAATGCAAGGACTGACCAAAAGTTTCCCTCTGACTTTACATGTGCACTATCGGACCCATGCATAGACACCAACAAGTTCATATGTGCACGCAAGGTAATTCAGAAGAATTTTTTAGTGTTTTAGAAAAATCTGTATTGTAGGCTTGAGATGTGGCTTAGTAGTTAAACCATTTGCCTGCAAAGCCTAAGGACCCAGGTTTGGCTCTCCAGGTCCTATGTAAGTCAGATGCGTGTGGTGGTGCATGTGTCTGGAGTTCATTTGCAGTGGCTAGAGGCCCTGGCATGCCCATTCTCTCTCTCTCCCCCTCACTCTCTGCCTCAAGTAAAAATCAGAAAAAAAATTATTTTAAAGGAAAAATGTATTGCTTAGTCACTACCTGACTAGTATGGGAAACAAAGTGAATGTAGAAAGTAGAGTTGAAGTGAAATTTTGAAATGTTGAGTTTGATGTATCTGTACGATGCCTATTCAGATGTAAGGAAAGGGCTATAACCACTGAGACAATGTTAGGAGAGCGAGAGAGAGAGAGAAAAGGTATAGGAGAGGGGAAAGAAGTGGGGGAGAGAAAAAAGGAGAGAAAGAAAAGACCATCTGATAAAAGGGGAATTTAGATTGAATATCCTGAAAAACATCCCCAGAGGACACCAAGAAATTGACTCATAGCTAGAAGCATGTCCCAGTTTCCCTGCCTGTGACCAGTGTACAAAATGTTACCTAGAGGAAGCCTCCTGCATCCCTGGTACTGGTTTAGACCTAATAGAGGCCCTCTGGTTTTTAAACACTGTTTCATCTATTTCTATCTAGCACTTTATTGCATCCCAGATCCTTATTTACTTCTATCATTGTTTTCAATTTTGTCTGCATTTGCATGAAAACAGAATTCTAAGAATATGGGCTATTTTTTCAGGAAATATTTCAATCCTAATCTGGAAATGAGGTAAATTTCTACAAGTCTATTAGTCAACCTAAAATATTCTTGAACTGGAAAACCACAGATTTGTAGTTTCTGTTCTCTCTCCACCCCCTCCCCACAGTCTGGCTTTTCATTTGAGAGTCTCAAATTGTGGTCCTGACTGAATCATAACTCTTTCTATGGACCTGTCAGCCTTTATCTCACAGGTGATCCACTGGGTTATTTCTCCTGAGTGCAGGGATCAAAGGTGCCACCAGACCCAGCACTTGGCAGAAGGAATGTCAAGGCCAGTCTGGGCCATAGAGCAAGACTTCTTTCCATGAGCAAAAATAAAACAAAACGCAGTCTTAGGGAAGTGGCGTATGACATTTGTCCAGGCAAGGTTGTTAGTGAAAAGAGTACATTTCCAGACAATAAATGATTTATTAAAAGATGAAAAGGACATGTGCACATGCATACAAAGTGCCATAGGGAACACATGATAAATCTGAGCGAAATTACAGTTACAGAAATGTTTATTCTTGGGCTGGAGAGATGACTTAGCAGTTAAGACGTTTGCCTTACAAGGAAAGGGCCCATTGTGGAAGTCCCGCCCTCTCCAGCTGCCCCGCCCCTTGGAGCTCCTCCCTGCAGTCCCCACCCTGTTCTGCTTGCTCCGCCCCTCTAGAGCCCTGCTCTCCAGGCCCCGCCCCTCTGCCTCCGGGCCCCACCCCCTCGTGGTCCCCTGCCTCAGCACCCTGGGGACAGACTCCTCCCTGGTGGGCACAGTGGCCCTGGAGGTGAGGGGGCGGGCTGCGGCGAGGCCTTGGATGCCCTGGTGGAGGCGAAGCCCCAGGCCCGCCTGCTGTGCTGCTCATTTTCTGGGGCGCGGGCAGGGCAGCAACAGGACTGGTCATTGCTTCGCCCCGCAGCAGCGGGGGGAGGGCTGTGGGGCACCTGCTTCCAGTCCATGGGCTCATGGGTCCATGGCTGCAGGAAGGGGTGACGGAGTATGAGCGAGTCAAGAAGGAGTTCCACATCTTCCGGGTTAACAAGAGCCAGGAGTGGATGTCCATGGGCCGCCGCTAGGACAAGCTGGACACTGAAAACAAGGGTCTGCAGGCCGAGCTAGAGGTAAATGGGCCCCTGGGCCCCTCCCCCGGGGATGGGTGCCACTGGGGAAACAGGATTGATTTGATGAATGACACCTTTTGCTCTGAAAAATTGATAGCACACCTTTTTGTTTATGAAAAAAAAAAGTCAAAGCTTGCCCTGATGGTGCACTCCTTTAATCCCTGTACTCGGGAGGCAGAAGTAGGAGGATTTCTGTAAATTCTAAGCCACCATGACACTACACAGTGAATTCCCGGTCAGCCTGGTCTAGAGTGAAACCCTAACTTGAAAAAGCAAACAAAAATAGTTTAATTAAAATTGTCCCACTTAAAGGTTTTTAGGGAGACCAAAGGAAATGAAATTCCGGACTTACAGAAGGCCGGCCGAGAGCTGGAGAGCAAGCTTCAGAGGCTGCAAGCCCGGGGATACAAGTATTTGATCCTGGGAGTCTGATTCCAATGTGCAGATGTTACCAGTAAGTGTATCTTGTGTTTATGGCTTGTCAAGCTTCCCGCGCAGCTACTGGGATAGGCAGAGCCAACTTTGAACCCTGCTGTGTTCCTGGCCAATTATGGCTGGGGGTGCTGTTACAGATACAGCTAAGGTTCTGTATGTCTCTTCCTCAGCTGTCAGGGGGCCTGCACTCCTTGAAGTGTATGAAGTCAGGGCCTCGGGTTGCTTCTGTCAACTTGCTTTCCCCACCCTAACCCACAGCTTATGTCTGATGCCAGACACCTGCTCCAGGTCCCACTGTCACACCTGCATTTTAGCCACAGAGATGAAAGGCATGTTCTGAAAGATACAGAGATCACCTCTGCTCAAATCCCAATAGCCAGAACTATCCCCAGGCAGATTAGAAAGAAAACTCAAGCAGAAGTGTCCAAGTGCAGTGTGAGGTTCTAAAGCCAGGTGCCTGGACAGATGGCTTAGCAGTTAAAGGTGCTTTCTTACATTGGCTGGTTTGGGATTGATTCCCAGTCGTATGGTTACATATAATTTTAAGATTAAAAAACCTAGTTGATACACATTGTGAGTTTTAAAACATGTAGTAAGTGGGTTTTCACAAGTTCCCAACCTCCTTCCATTACAGCGGCAGGAACCAAGTGTGAATACTGGGATGGCAGAGCCTTGGGACGTGAGCCTTCCATAGGGAGCTTGACACAGCTTCAGCAGTTTTTCAGGGGTCCCAAGTTTGCTCACAGTTCTATTGATGTGGAAGGACCCTTTGTGAATGTCAACCAAGGTAACACACAGCACTTAACCAATTACTTGCTTGGTGGTAATGATCATGTGCTGTAATCTTGTGGTGGAGAAGAACTGTTTTCAATAGAAACCAACATTTGTGTTCTTGGTACCTTCCATTGGCAAACCAACGTGCACCAAGGCTGTGACTGATGGGGGTCTGGCGGTGGGGGAGCTGTGGTCACAGGATTCATATCAGTGTGAGAGAGTGCTTCCTGCCATCCTAGCCAACCTGGTTCTACCCTCTGTGATTCTATTCTGAGTTCTCAGGTACTGTTTTTGAGTAGGATGATGAAGATGAAGGTGAACTGAGGATCAGCTGGTTTTAGTCCTTCCCTCTGCTGCTTTGATGGCACAGTGCATGTTGTCTAGTAAAATACAAAAAAGCTTGTTAAAGATGGCAGCAAATACCAGGAACAAGCAAGACCCATCAGTACAACAAGAAGAGAAAGCCAAGTGCCTAGCACCAGACTCCCCATCTCTCTTACATGTGCCAGGGCCCAGGAGACATTACAGGGGAAGTGGCAGGTTAAACAGGAGTGCCGCTCCCCCTGCTAGCCTGACAGCCTCCTCCAGGGAGATGGCAGTAGACACTGAGGAGACTCAGAAGCACCAAAGCAGACACTCAGGCTTCCAATAGCTCAACTCTAAAGGAGACTCATCAATCATAGTCCTTCAGGGAACCTTGTGGGAGAGGGGATTGAAGAGTGTAAGAGCCATAGGCTGAGAAGGAGTGTTCTGAGGCATTGACCCCACCACCCCATACCAACTGGCTGGTGCACTCATGACCCCGCAGTGAATAACAATAGCCCCACTGGAGAAGGCTCTTAGTGAATAGGGGTGTGGCGTAGAGAGAATGTACGATGATAAACTGATGCGATTACACCAAATTTGCAAGATGTTCATATAGTAAAGTTCTCCAGAAAAGAAAATATCTGGACACAAAAAGCCTGTTAAATTACAAGGGAATATGTTTTTCATTTTCCTGTCATCTATTGTTCAAAAAAAGCTGGAATTTCTGTTCAAAATGTGACCAGCGTTGTAGACCCAAAAAGTTGGAAATTATTTTACTCTTCTCAATTAAAAAAGTAACATTAGGGCTGGAGAAATGACTTAGCAGCTAAGGCACTTGCCTGCAAAGCCAAAGGTCCTAGATTCAGTTCCCCATAACCTATGTAAGCCAGACTTAGTGGTCAGAGCATCCTTGTTATATATACACTCACCAGGCCAGGCTCCATGTAGTGTGGGCAAACCATCTTTGTTAGATAGACACTCACCAGACGAGGCCCAGGCTTGATGATCAGAGCATCCTTGTCGAGTACTCACCAGGCCAGGCCCCAGAGTTGGTGATTGCATCAACCTTGTTAGACACTGACCTGGCCAGCCCCCCAGACTGTGGAAAGTTGATCTTTGTTAGACACTCAGCAGCCATGGCCCTCGACATGATGGTCAGACTTCTTTGACATTCACCAGGCCAGGCTCCAGACTTGGCACTCAGACCAGCCTTGTTAAAAACTCAGCAGAGGGCTGGAGAGATGGCTTAGTGGTTAAGCGCTTGCCTGTGAAGCCTGAGGATCCCGGTGCGAGGCTCGATTCTCCAGGACCCACGTTAGCCAGATGCACAAGGGGGTGCACGTGTCTGGAGTTTGGTTTGCAGTGGCTGGAGGCCCTGGCGTGCCCATTCTCTCTCTCTATCTGCCTCTCTCTCTCTCTCTCTCTGTTGCTCTCAAATAAGTAAAAATAAACCAAAAAATTAAAAAAAAAAAAAAACAAACTCAGCAGACCCAGAGTTTGTGATCAGGTAGTCCTTGTTATACACTCACCTGGCCAGGTTCACACCAGGTGATCGGACCATCCTTTTTAGGCACTCACCAGACTTGCGGTCAGTTTATCCTTGTTAGACACTCCCTGGGCCAGGTCCCATATGTAGTGGTCCAACATCCTTGTTAGACACTCACCAGGCCAGCCCCAGATGCAGTGGTCATATTTACCTTGTTAGATAGACACCAGGCCAGACCCCATCTGTAAGGCTTAGTCCCTCAACCAAGTTAGTCTAGATTTCTGAATTACTCAAATATTATTTTTGTTGTTGGGGGAGGAGAACTGTCCCAGGTTGCAGAATGTCAGCCTTTGACACAGTGATAACATTTAGGAATTAGGTTTTAGCAAATCAGCTGTGGGCTCTAAAGATTGTGGCGGGATTGTAACATTACCTTGGTATGTTACCTGGGGAGGGTCCAGCATTATTTCTGTTTGTGTGTGTATGTGCATGTGTAGATATTCGTGTGTGCGTACTTGTGTGGTGTGTGTGTGTGTGTGTGTGTGTGTGTGTGTGTTTATAAATGTGTAAGGAGGCCTGAGGACAACCTCAGGTGTGCGTCCTCTGGTGCCATCCACATTTTATGCAAGAGGGTCTTTCATTATCCTGAAACTCACTACATAGACTGGATGGCCTGCATGTCCTGGGAGCCTGCATGTCTCCACCTTGTCTGGACACATCATGTGTAGATATTCATGTGCATGTATACTGTGTGTGTTTGTGCACTTGTATGTATGTGCCTGTGTGTGTGCAGTGTGTGAGGAGGCCTGAAGACAGCCTCAGGTGTGGTTCCTCAGGTGCCATCCACCTTTGTGGCTTTTTTGTAATGGGGCCTGTCATTGTTGTGAAACTCACTATGTAGACTGGATGACCTGCATGTTCTGGAAATGTGCTGGTCTCCACCTTGTCAGTGCTAGGATGGTAAGCATGTGCATGCCACACCTGGCTTCGTTTACCTGGTTTCTAAGTCTTAATTAAGGTTCTCATTCTTGTGAACACATTCCCAGCTGAGCCATCTCCAAAGCCCACATCTCTGCTTTTAGAATACAGAGGGAAGCTCCTTTCCACTGTCTTCACCTGAACTGCTGGACACTCAGCAGGCTGTGCCCAGATGTAGTGGTTAGACCATCCTTATTAGATAGGTGCTCACCCAGCCAGGCCCCAGATGTGGTGGTCAGACCATCCTTGTTAGATAGGCGCTCACCAGGCCAGGCCCCACAGTAAGGCTTAGTAACATGACCAAGTAGGTCTAGATTTGTGGACTACTCACTCATTATTGTGTTGTAGTGTGGGGCAGCTAAACTGTCCCAGGTTGCACGATGGCAGTGGGTCACCCAGTTGAAACTTTTGGTGATTTGGTTTGAGGAAGCCAGCTGTGGACTCTGAAGATATTGCAGGATTGTAACATTGGCTTGCTATGTTGCCTGGGGAGGGTCTAGCACTATTTCTATGTGTATGCATGCATGTGTAGATAATTGTGTGTGTGAGAGAGTATGTGTGTGTGTGAGTGTGTGTGAGGAGGCCTGAGGACAAACTCAGGTGTGCTTCTTCAGGCCCCCACTCACTTTTTTTGCAACAGGGTCTCTTGGCCTGAAGCTCACTATGTAGACTGGATGCACAGTATGTCCTGGGAACATGATGGTCTCCACCTCGTCAGTGCTAGGACGGTAAGCACATGTGTGCCATACCTGGCTTAGTTTACCTGGTTTCTGAGGTCTTAATTAAGGTTCTCATGCAGGTGGAGCAAGCACAATACGATGTGAGCCAAAGCCCACACATCCCTGCTGTTAGAATGCAGAGGGAAGCTCCTTTCCAGTGTCTTCACCCAAAGTGCTGGACACTCAGCAGGCCGTGCCCCAGAGATGGTGGTCAGACCATCCTTGTGAGACACACAGCAGACAGGACCTCAATTTATTTTTATTTTTTGGGCTTTTCGAGGTCAGGTCTCACTCTAGCTCATGCTGACCTGGATTTTACTATGTAATCTCAGGGTGGCCTTGAACTCATGGTGTTCCTCCTATCTCTGCGTCCCAAGTGCTGGGATTGAAGGTGTGCACCACTACACCCAGCAGGACCTGGACTTGATGGTCAGACCATCCTTATTAGACACTCAGCAGGCCAAGCTCAGACTTGGTGGTCACACTATCCTTGTGAGATAGATACTCATGAGGCCAGGTGCAGATGTAATGGTCAGACCATGCTTGTGAGGTAGATGCTCCCCAGGCCAGGCCCCAGACTTGTGGTCTCTTGATCATTGTTAGACTCTCACTAGCCCTGGCACTGGACTTGTTGGTCAGATCATCTTTGTTAGAAGCTCACCAGGCCAGGCCCCAGAAAAGGTGGACAGACCATCCTTGTTAGACACTCACCATGCCAAGATTTAGATTTGATGATCAGACCATCCTTGTGAGACACTCACCAGGCTAGGTTTCAGACTTGGTGGTCAGATATTCTTGAGAGATAAGCACTTACCAGGCCAGGCCCCAGGCTCGGTGGTCAGACCTTCCTTGATAGGTACTCACTAGGTCCAGAATTGGTGGCCAGACCATCTTGGGTCTAGCCTTTTAGTTTCTGCCAACAGGGAAGAGACAAACTGTTCCAGAGGGAGTCCTGCTCAACTTGAAAACTCATGAGAATATAAATGCTGATGTTACTTTAATGAGCAACTGTACTTGAGTGGTTTGTTATCAACAGTACCCAGTGCTTCACACCCCAGCACTGAGGTTGTGGAGGCTGGAGGGTGACAAATTTGAGGCCAGACAGGGCTACTAAGGGAGAACCCTCCCCTTGAAAACAGAAAAGGAATTAGACACTCTGGATGTCTGGAGTAAATATTTTAGTGGCTGAGGTATGTGGTGTCTAGCTTAGGCCTAGATACATTGCTGGGCTCATGGACTAAATTTCACAAAGCTGTTTTACAGGTTGTATATTTCACTACAGATGCTGCTGATTGACAGCGGATCAGGTCTGGATAAACCCATCACATGTTGCAAGTATTGTGTGTGGGCAATGCATGGAATCCACCTGTTGCCATCAGCTTTGCATTGTTGGGACAAGCATCCAACTAGACACAGAGTATGGGAGGCAGGGATTTGTCTCAGGCTTACAGGTTCCAGGGAAACACCTTCAATGGCATCAGCTTCACAATGTTGGGACAAACACCCAACCAGACACAGCACCTGGGAGGCAGGGGTTTATCTCAGGCTTACAGGTTCCAGGGAAACACTGTCAGTGGGGGAAGAAGGTGCTCATCTCCATAGATCCAAGCAGAAAGGCACATCACCACACAGCCCATTACACCAACAGCCAGTACCACTGCTCTCCACATCCCCAGGGCTGGCCTCCCAAGATCTGCTCCCTGTGACACACTCCCTATGACAGGGATCTGCCTGCTAGGGCCTGAAGTAGGAAGGTTAATGAAACATGTCTGAATCTGTGGGGCCAAACATTCAAACTGCCACACCACCTCACTCAGTGCACATCACAGCTTAGCAACATGGCCTGTCATAGGGTAGAATTTACAAATATCCATAATCAACATTTGAACTGTAGTTTCTGCTGGCTGTACATCACAACCCCACCATCATAACTAAAGAGTTAACTATCTCTGGGCTGGAGAGATTGCTTAGTGGTTAAGGTACTTGCCTGCAAAGCCAAAGAACCCAGGTTTGATTCCCCAGGACCCATGTAATCCAGATACACAAGGGGGCACATGCATCTGGAGTTTGTTTGCAGTGGCTGGATGCCCTGGCATAAGTGAGCTCCATCCATGTGAACTTCAGAGAGTCCTCTCCTTAGAGCAGAGATCACCTGTCTCAGGGAGGCCTGGAGACATTTCATGTGGCCCACATAGTGATAGAGCAGAGATGTGCAGTAAAAGCCACAAACCACCTGTGACTCCTCAACCTCTGCACAGGCAAGGCAGAGGGCTCCAAGTACCTATGAGTCTGCTTGAGGGGTTGGCATAGCCTTCTGTGGGCTTGCAGCTGAGGAAGGTGGATGAGAGTGACTTGTGGGACATCCCTGTCCACTTCGCTGTCCGCTGCCATTTGGAACAGGGAGAGTGCTGGACAATAACGCAGGAGACAACTGCACAGGGAGCAATGTGTGCTACACTGACTTGCTGGGTCCTTGGGCTGATCTGGACTTGTCTGAGCTTGGAGGCAAAGGAGAGAGAACTTGAACTTGATGCACAGGCAGATCCACGAGTAAGCACAGTGGATCTGGGCAATGCTTGGGTCCTGCCAGCTTCTGCCCTGCCTCTTGCACACACCTCTCTATGTGGCCTTTAGATTTTGCAGTCTGTGTCAGAATGAAGACATCCTCAGACTCTGAGGGGAGGCTCTCCCCAGGAAAAAGACTTGGGTCCTGGCTCCGTGATTTCGGGGTTTTGCTTTATGTTCAGCATGACTCTTTGGAATTGGATGGACACCTAGGAAAGCACAAAGCCTGGCCACTATGCAGAAAGGAGTAGAAATGTACTTGGGACCTTACATCCAGGCCTCTTACTCAGTGAAGTCCTCCAGGCTGCCTCGGCCTCTTTCTTTTCAGTGGATCTGTTTGCGCAGACTTGATGCTGTGTGCTTCTGATCGGGTACACTTGTCCTTTTGGACACTGGCACACAGTTTTCACATGATCTTATTTTACCTCTGAGGGTCTGACAGGCCTCCTAAGTGCTCCTGCAATAGTCAGCCAATGACACAGGTCGTGTAAAAACTGTAAAACACTGTGTAAGTTTTCTCCTGTCCTCCTTTCTGATGAGGAGGGGCCCAGGAGCCCCCATAGGGCAGAAATGATCTTCAGAATGTTTTTAAGACAGTGTCCTGTACCCTGACATAATTAAACATGGATTTAAGCAGCAGAGTAACAGGGAGGCCTGGCTGTGAGCTGTGAGAGTGGGTCTCCCACCCTTCATTGTGCAGACAGCACCTAACAGCTGTCCACTCATGGGGCCATTTGCAGTCAGAGGCTGGGGTCTCCCAGGCTCACCTCCTAGTGCAGGGGTGGGGGACGGGGTGGCTTCTTTCCCTTCTCACATCCACCAGAGGAGTGGTGACTTGATGGGTGGCACAGTAAATGCTGCTCAGAACTAGATGGGCCACAGGATCAGGACGGCTGTAGATGCCAGTGTGACACGGCCAGGCACGAGCTAGCAGGAGGCCACCACGGGCCATGACTTCATTCTTTATGCCTTGGTTGTCCCTTGCTTGGCAACTTACCTTCTTATGAAAAGGCAAGGGATTCCTATTTTTGAGCACAAGGCTGGCATACCAATGAGTTTGTGGTTGCTGGTCTGCAAGAAGGGAGGTTTTCATGATTGTTCTATAGGACAGGTCAGCATACCATAGGCCACAGGCCAAACTTGGCTCAAAGTCTGTTTTTGTAGGGCTGGAGACAGACAAATGGTTTTTAAATTTTATTTATTTATTTATTTATTTGAGAGCGACAGACACAGAGAGAAAGACAGGTAGAGGGAGAGAGAGAGAATGGGTGCGCCAGGGCTTCCAGCCTCTGCAAACGAATTCCAGATGCGTGCGCCCCCTTGTGCATCTGGCTAACGTGGGACCTGGGGAACCGAGCCTCGAACCGGGGTCCTTAGGCTTCACAGGCAAGCGCTTAACCGCTACGCCATCTCTCCAGCCCGACAAATGGTTTTTATATGTGAACATGTAGGAAATTTTTAAAAAGAAAAATCATTTTGTGATACAAGAGAATAATACAGTGCACACCTGTTACCCAGCACTCAGGAGGCTGAGACGGGAGTATTGCTAAGAGTTTCAGGCCAGCCAAAGATAGCTAGACCTCTGGAGGTTGAGACAGGACAACGGGGACATGTTTAAGGCCAACCTGGGCTGCAGAATAAGATCCAAACCCAAACAACAATAATAATGAATTACATAAAATTTACACTTGGGCATCCAAAAGTTTTCACTGGATTTAGCCATGTGTGCTCATTGATGCATTCCTGTTTCAATGGCAGAGCTGGGTAGATGTGAAAAGACTGTTTGGGAAGTGTAATGTAGTTACTGTCTTGCCCATATAGAAAGTGAGTCCGCCCCTATTTAGTGTTTTGAACACTGCGTGCTGAGAAGTGCAGTTAACCAGGCACTCAGCCTCTCAGTTAGTGGTGCTGCCACTTCCAGTCACCTTGGTCCCACACCAACAGAAAACAGAGCAACGATGACTGGGAGGGGGAGGGGAATATATCTGTTGCTTTCTTTCCCTTAAAGATCATGATCAGTGTAGATAAAAGACAGATTACATCTGACTTAACATCAAACTATAACATCTTTCATGTACATTAGCCATTTTATTTTCTTACTTAATTTTGGGTGCCATGGGTGGAACCCAGGGCTCATATTTGCTGGACTCTACTCCTCTTTGCATTTAGAAGATGTGTCTTCAGCTGTCAAAGAAGGACGTTTCCACGTGGCTTATAAATACAGCCTGTACAAGCCTCCTTGCACCGCCTCCTCTCTTTTGTCCTCTCCCCTTAGACCAACCCCTCCCCAGCGTTCTGTTCTCTGCTTACCTATCCACAGTGCCTTTCTCTTAATCCCCTCCCTCTCTTCCCTCCCTCATTTCTAGCTTCCTGGTCTCTACTACCGACTTTTCACTCCAACTCAAATAAAATCTAAACATTTGTACCTAGTATCCACATATGTGAGAGAACATGCGGTGTTTGACTTTCTGAGCCTGGGTTACCTCACTTAGGATAATTCCTTCCAGGTCAGCCTGATTTAGAGTGAGGCCCTACTTGACAGGGCAGGGCAGAGCTGGGTGTGGTCAAGAACACCTGTAAACCCTGTCCTTGGAGGGATGGAAGCAAGGAATCACTGGGGCTTGCTGACCAAAAGCGGTTGCTCCTGGCTGAGAGAGACCTTGTCTCAAGGAAGGATATGGTTGACCAACTGAGAAGAGTGACTGAAGTTCTTTTCTGCTCTCTGCACACACGTGCACACACACGTGCACACACACATACTGGGCAAACAAAGCTTATGCAGGTATGGTACACACCTTTAATCCCAGCACTCAGAAGACTGAGGTAAGAGGATCCCTGTGAGTTTGTGGCCAGCCTGGGCTGCGGAGTGAGTTCAAGGTCAGCCAGGACTAGTGTGAAACCCTACCTCAAAAGCAGGCAAGCCAAAACAAACAAACAAACAAACAAACAAACAAACAAACAAACAAACAAACAGCTGATTTCAGTGTATGCATCTGGAGTGTGATTTCGGTGTGTGTATCTGGGGTCTGATTTCAGTGTATGCATCTGGAGTGTGATTTCAGTGTATGCATCTGGAATCTGATTTCTGTGTATGCATCTGGAGTTTGATTTCAGTGTATACATCTGGGGTTTGATTTCAGTGGCATGTCCATTTTCTTTCTATCTCTCTTTGCTTGTAAATTAATAAATTAACAAAACATTTAAAATTTTCATATATTGTGGCTGGAAAAATGGCTCAGCTGTTAAGGCGCTTGCTTTCATGGCCCAGGTTTGATTCCTCAGAATAGAATTAAGAGAGAGAGAGAGAGACAAAGGAGGGAGGAAGAGAGAGAGAGGGGAAAATGGGTACACCCAGGTCAGCCGCTGCAACAGAACTCCAGATGCATGCATCACCTTTTGATCTGGCTTACATGGGTCCTGGAGAATTGAACCTGGGCCTTTGGCTTTGCAGGCAAGTTGTGTATACAGTGACTGGGGAGATGGCCCCGTGGAGAAAGCACTTACTGCATAAGCATGAAGGCCTGAGTTCTGACCCCAACCCACATGCATTCTGAGCAGCTGTGGGGAGTATGTGTGATGGGGCAGTCTCTCACACAATCGCAGCTGAATACTCTGTCTCCATCCTAAAGCTTGCATTATTTTTGTGTCATATCCTTCTGCTCCCACCAATCCCTTTCTGTGCAGTGCAACCCTGAGCAAGGTCTCACAACCCAGGAAGAATGCAGTAAACCTCTCACATGAACTGCCTCGAAGTCCAGACCATGTTCTTTCTTCCCTCATAAGCCAAGCCTCACACACCACAGTTCTTTCTGCATTGAGGTCTTTCACCTCTGACCAGAGTTTTCCCTCAATTTCTGCCTGCAGCACTGAAAGGCATCTCAAACTACATAGTGAATTCCAGGTCAGCCTGAGGTATGGCGAGTTCTATCTGGACCCCCCCCCAAAAAAAAACCCAACATATGAATTTAGGGGATTTAATACATTAGCCTTTTCAAACTACAGTGTGGTCAGTTTGAGCAATTCGTGTCCCTGTCCACACCTCCAAGACTTCCTACTGGTTTCAGTAATCCCTACCATGCTCCAGTGGTAAGAGTGTGTGTGGCTGTCCTACTTGGCATTTGTATCCTGGCTCTTTTGAGCTGGCTGAGTGTCTTTGGGTAGAAAAACCATGTAAGTCTCATGGCTTCAGTTTTCTGAGTAGGAAACATGTGCTTTGGTTCTCTCAGAAGCATGTATGTGAGAGAAAAATGTTCCAGGCAAATAGTGTCATGGTTTCTCAAATTTGTTACAAGTTTCTTTCTTAGGTCTCTGTCAGCTGTGTTGACGAATGGACCCAAATAGCTATAGAATTGCATCCCCTCAGTTTATAAAACGTTGTTCTGGAAGTTACCTTTGCTGCATTTAAGCACTTGAGACATCAGTGTAACTTGAATTCAAGCAAGCTAGTCTGTTTCTAAAAATAAAGAATTGCATCTGAAATGCAATTGAGGTAGGGTCTCACTCTAGCCCAGGCTTACCTGCAACTTACTCTATAGCTCCAGGCTGGTCTCAAACTTCCTATGCTACTCCAACTTCAGTCCTCCGAGCGCTGGGACTAATGGCGTGTGTCACCACACCTGGCTTGACATGGAACATTCTATTAGGCCATGCAAGTACTTTCTTCATGACAAAGACCAAAAGGATTCAGAGTAGGGAAGCAAGTAGAAACTGTAATCCTGTTTAGGCCAAACAAAACACAACAGTTTCTTATTTATTTGTTTTTAAACATTTATTTGTTTATTTTCAAGCAGAGGAGTGGGGGAAAGGGGCAAACCAGGGCTTCTAGCCACTTTAAACACCAGTAGCTATCTAAATATATGAGTATATTTTGGCAAGAATAATTAGCAACTTTAGAAATATGTAAGTGATGCTTTAGAGAGATAAGATCCTCAGTAAGGACAATCATAAAAATATACCTTAGAAGTTTGATTAATTCTCATTATACATTTTGTTGTGGCCATTTTCCTCATGGAAATAGTACCCTTGGCCTTATTCCATTTTAGTCTTGTTAATAAGTGAAATTGTGCTGAGCGTGGTGCCACACGCCCATAATCCTACATGGGAAGTTGAGGCAAGAACGATCTTCTCTTGTGGTAGGATCCCTCCCAGAACAAAGGGAAAGCATGACATGTCTGTGTGCCTGTAGCAATCCTGTAGTTTATAATGTGGCAAATTTGTGTTTGTGTGCACTATACTGTGTAGTTTGGAATGTGCTTGGATTGGGGAATGTGCACGTGGCATGGAATGTGATGTTGCAACTGTAACGTAGGCAGCCCTGCAGTGGCTGTACAAGGGAAGCGAGAGGGGTTGAGTGTGCAGGGGAGGCGTTGGAGGGAGTGAAGGGCAAACACTGCAGGCCCCGGCTCAGCCTTTGCGTGTGATTCTGCCGGGCCTGTGCAAGCAGGCTCGAAGCAACACTGCTGCCTGGACGTCTGAATCCAGTTTCTCTGGGGAACGACCTGCCACAAGATGGTGGATCTGAAGCCAGCCAGAGTTGCAGAGTGCGACCCTGTCTCAAAAACAAATACGTAAGTTTCCTTCTTGGCTACTATATTGGAGCTGACATTCAGCAGTGAGTGAGAGTCCTGACACTGCCTGGGTATTCACACTAGACACACCCTGGGTATTCACAGTACATTGGTGATGGAATTCAGCAGTGAGTGAGAGTCCTGAGACATGATCAGGGTGTCCCACAAGCCTTTATTTCCCTTTATAAGTCTCCATGGCCTCGCCCCCTCCCTCCCCCTTCCTCGCCCTCTCCCTCTTCTCTTTCTCAGCTCTGGTCCTGGTGGACCAGCAACATGAGCTGGTGAGTGGTGCCCTTGAGCGGAGGAGCCGACAGTGATGTGTGCTGGCATAAAGGCTGTGTAAGCAGCAGTGACAGCAAATCTTGGGCATCTTGGGGATATTTTAAGACTGTGGAGTGGATGCTATTCTCAGAAAAGAAGGAAAAAACATTTCACGAATATACATATAGGACTCTGGCCTTTACTATATCATCTTACAGTCATAATGCTTTCTCCACTGATAATGCATAATTGTTGAAACAGGTTCACTCCAGTGTCAGCTTGGGAGCGGCAGTTAGATACTGACTGTGCCCTTTCTCCGTTCTATACTTGGGAGCCCACTTCTGTCCCCATCACCATTTCCTCTAGCTGTCTGCCTGCCCGTTAGGCTGTAATACATCAGGGTACATTAGCGACTTTCTTCATCACGGTACCCAGTGTACAGGAGCATGGGCTGTGCTGGCTTGTGGTTTGAGGGCAGGTACAGTGCGTGGAGGGAAGGCACGGGGGCAGTCGTGTGAGGCTGCCTGCTCACTTTCCATGGACCAGGAAACAAACAGTAGGAAGTGGGACCAGGCTAGAAAATCTTAAGGCCGGGCTGGAGAGATGGCTTAGCGGTTAAGTGCTTGCCTGTGAAGCCTAAGGACCCCGGTTCGAGGCTCGGTTTCCCCAGGTCCCACGTTAGCCAGCTGCACAAGGGGGCGCATGCATCTAGAGTTCGTTTGCAGAGGCTGGAAGCCCTGGCGCGCCCATTCTCTCTCTCTCCCTCTATCTGTCTTTCTCTCTGTGTCTGTCGCTCTCAAATAAATAAATAATTTTTTAAAAAAAATCTTAAGGCCTACCTTCCAGTGACCCACCTTCTTCAGCTAAGCCTACCACCTAAATGTTCACAGCCTCCTCACATACCCCCAGCACCTGAGGTCCACATGTTCAAACCACGAACCTATGAGGGACAGCGCACATTCGGCTCAAGTCAAGCAGGAAGGCAATCCTGAACAGCCTTCCTCCTCCTCCCCGTGTCCTTTCGATGGTACAAAGTAGGGACAGTTAGAGGTAGGAGTGGGACAGTTTTGGAGTAGGAGTGACAGGAATTTTCTGTCCCACCTTGGAGACAATACTCAAGAAGATCAGGAGCTGAAGCAAGAAAGCAATAGGAAGATGAGACAATGTTTGCTATTTGTGACAAAAAGTGGCTCGGGGCTGAAGGTCAGTTGATGGGGCTTGCCTAGGAAGCCGTAGGTTCAATCCCAGCACTGTATAAAGGGAACGTGGGGCACACACGTGAATCCCAACACTCAGGAGGCGCAGGCAGGAGGATAAGGAGCTCGGGATCGCCTTTGCCACTTTGAGAGCAGCTTGAGATACGTGAAGATGTCTCACACACACACACAAAAAGGCAAGATCTTTCAGCTCATTTAACTTAGAGAAAGGAGTCAGAGACTAGTTTTAATTAGAGATTTTAAATATCAACTTTAATCAGGAATTGCTTGCTTATTGAGAGTCTACCATGTTGTGGGTAAATAAATAGTAAACATGAAAAATCATTCCCTGGGGACAGAGCCTTCCACTTCTATCTCTACTAAGTATGGAACAGAAACACATGAATTTCCATGGCAGAATTAAATGAGCTGTAGTGAAAGATTTCTACCTCCCATAATGAGAGCTGCTAGCTGCCAGGCAGGCTCGCCAGAGGACCAAGGAGCCAGAAGTGTGCCTGAGTCTGGCTCGTGTCCATCAGTTCTGGGGGACTGGAGCCCCACAGTTTATAGCAGCCAATTGCTCCAGTAAAGCCAGGGTTGAGATGGGCTGCATGGTTTCTTTCTTTTTTTTTTTAAAAAAAATATATTTATTTTCATTTAATTTTATTATCTATTTATTTTATAGAAACAGGGACACAGAGAGAGGATGGGTGCACCAGGGCCACCAGCCACTACAAATGCACTCCAGACACATGTGCCCCCTTGTGCATCTGGCTTACGTGGGTCTTGGGGAATCGAATTTGGGTCCTTTGGCTTTGTAGGCAAATGCCTTAACAGCTAAGCCATTCCTCCAGCCCTGCATTGTTGCTTTGTACGTGTGTTATCCTGAACCTTAAATACTTCTTATTTTTTTTATTAGAGAGAGAGAGAGAGAGAATATGAATGGGCACACTAGAGCTTCCAGCCACTGCAGATGAACTCCAGACACATTTGCCCTCTTGTGCATCTGGCTTACGTGGGTCCTGGGGAGTCGAACCTGGGTCCTTTGGCTTTTCAGGCAAGTGTCTTAACCATGAAGCCATCTCTCCAGCCCCAAACCTTACGTATTTCTTGAGGTCTCTTGGCAATGTTAAAAACTGTTTATTTGGGGGCTGGAGAGATGGCTTAGTGATTAAGTGCCTGCCCGTGAAGCCTAAGGACCCTGGTTCAAGGCTCAATTCCCCAGGACCCACATTAGCCAGATGCTCAAGGGGGCACATGCGTCGACGTTTGCAGTGGTTGGAGGCCCTGGCGCTCCCATTCTCTCTCTGCCTTTTTCTCTCTCCATCAGGCTCAAATACATAAATAAAATAAACAAAAAAAACTGTTTATTTGGAGCAAAGGAAAATGAATATTTGTCCCCCAGATGAGAGGCCTCACCATGAGAATCTCTGAGGTTTAAGTAAAATCTTGTGGTTGTTATAAAAAAAAATACAAATAGAATCAGTGAAGGAGAATGCCTACGTGAGGACAGTAGTGGGAATATGAGACCTGACAAGCTGCTTGCTATTCAGTTATTCCTTCCTGTTGGTTAGGGTAACATTGAAGCCCCAATACCTAACTAGATGAGGAACAAAAATAACCTGCAAGGGAAGACTTATATGTGGCTCCAAAGTGATTAAAAGCAATATTCTGCTTGGTCAACATATAAGGTAAGATCATGTTAATCAATTCACTAGTTCTTGACTTTAAAGTGACCAGGGCTTGAGAAATGGCTCAGCAGTTAACAGTGCTTGCTTGCAAAGCCTAATGACCTGTATTCAGTTCCCCAGTACCCATGTAAAGCCAGATACACAAAGTGTTGCATGTTTCTGGAGTTCATTTGCAGTGGCAGGGGACTCTGGTGTGCCCACACTCACCCTCTTTCTGTCTGTCTGTCTCTCTCTCTCTCTCAAATAAATACATAAAATAAAATAATAAAAAAGATCATCTAGTCAGAGGTAATGGCACATGCCTTTAGTCCCAGCACTTGGGAGGCTGAAGTAGGGTTGCCATAAGTTCTAGGCCAGCCCTGGCTACAGTGAGTTCCAAGTCTGCTTGGGCTAGAGTGAGATGCTGCCTTAAAATAACAACAAGAAAAGAAAACTAGCAGGGTTTGGTGGTGCATATCTTTAATCCCAGTACTCAGAAGGCAGAGGTATGAGGATCACTGTGAGTTCAAGACCAGCCTGGGACTAGAGAGTGAGTTCTCAGTCAGCCTGGGTTAGAGTTACCCTACCTCCAGGTCAGCCTGAACTAGAGTGAAACCTAGGTCAAAAAAAAAAAAAAATTCAGGGCTGGAGAGGTGGCTCAGCAGTTAAGGCACTTGCTTACAATGCCAAACAACCCAAGTTAGATTCCCCAGTACCCATGTAAAGCCAGATGCACAAAGTGATGCATTCATCTTGATCTTGTTTGCAGCAGATAGAGGCCCTGGCATGTCCATTCTCTCCTCTCCTCTTTTTCTCTCCCCTCTTCCTCTTTTTGTCTCTCCTCCTTGCAAGTAAATAAATAAAATAAATGTTTATAAAATAAAACAGGGATGGAGAAATGGCATAGCAGTTAAGGTATTTGCCTGCAAAGACTAAAGGCCCAGGTTCAATTCCCAAGTACCCACATAAGCCAGGTGTGCAAAGTGGCACATGTGTCTGCGGTTCATTTGCAGTGGCTGGAGGCCCTGATGTGCCCATTCATACACTCGCCTTCTCTTTTTAAAAAATAAATATTTTTGCCGGGCATGGTGGCGCACGCCTTTAATCCCAGCACTCGGGAGGCAGAGGTAGGAGGATTGCCATGAGTTCAAGGCCACCCTGAGATGACAGAGTTAATTCCAGGTCAGCCTGGACCAGAGTGAGACCCTACCTTGAAAAACCAAAAATAAATAAATAAATAAATAAATATTTTTAAAAATCAACAAAATGTTTTAAGATAATTTCCATGATTGCTGAGGATTCAGAAAAAGGGGCCTATTTGGATGTAAATGGTAGGATCTTTTGTTGTTTGTTTGTTTTTACTTGTAATTGAAAAGCATAGAGTTTGCATCTTGGTGAGTGCAAAGCCAAAATAAGTATGGCCTGGCCTAGAAAGAAGAGTGGGGAAAGTCCAAATCTAAGAGGCATGAGTCAGTCATATGGAAACCTACTTGTTTTGGACAATGGCTCACCCAGAAGCCATAGATGGTTACTAGAAAACTTTCAGTGCCATGGTTGGAATACCTTCCAGGGAGCTCTTGGCCAGGGCAGTCCCTGATGTCCCCAAAACATTACAGGCCATTGCTAAGGCTCTTGGTTTCCTACCAGGAATAGATGGTAAGAGCTTATTGCTGAAGACTCCACATGCTTGAGCTGCAAAGTCACTTGAGAATTTCTGCTGGAGCTGAGCTGAAAACCTCCTGCATGCAGAGCAGTTGACAGAAAACTAGAAAAAGCTATACTACATGCAGCTCCATGGGAGAGAGAAAAGTTAGCAGTCGAGATACTCAACAGTAGACACTACAAGCCTTAAATTTGGCCAGGCAGGCCAAATGAGCCAGCAGGTGCAATAGTGGCATATGGAACCAACTGCTCTCTAATTGGACTTGAGGCTCACTTCACAGGACAGAATATATGCCTGATGCTGAAAACCTGTGATGGGGTAGACATGAGCCCTAGGGGTGTAATGCCTGCTGGTGTCCAGCTAAATATATATGTTATGGTCACTGAACTACCCAGTAAGCACCTCTCTTAATGTTCATACCCATATATTAATGCTACTCTCACTTTTGGTTAGAGAAGCTTCTCTTTTCAGGTGGTGGTGACCTTGGGATGACTTAGAAGGCACCATAGTGCTGAGAAGAAGTGACAGAGGAGTGCTCAGCACTGAAACATCTCTCTCACATCTTCCAAGGCTCAGGGTCCATTGTGGAAGAGGTGGCAGGAAGAATGTAAGAGCCAAAAGAAGGGTAGGACTCCTTACAATGCACTTTTCTAGACACAAAATGGCCTGGGAATCCGTGACCTTGCAGTGCCTGGCACTACCTACACAAGACCATAATAATAGGATGAAAAGATGATGACATCAAAATAAAGGACTGATTGACAGGGGGAGGGGATATGATGGAGAGTAGAGGGTGAAGGGGAAAGTGTGTGGGGAGGGAATTACCATGGTTTGTTGTTTATAATTATGGAAGTTGCCAATAAAAAATAAGTAAATAAAATGTAAAATACAAAACAAGAGTGGTGAAAGATTTATTTCTTAAGGAGGTAAGGAAAGCATGGTAGTTATTTCCAAGCAATGTCCTTCTCTGACACAGGAAGTGTGGGGAATTTCTTCATGGAGACCATCCATATTCATGCAGGTTGGCCCATTCCTGAGCATGCTCAGTTAAGCAATACATGCCTGGCCAGACTCAACTGAAGGTCATAATTTAAGAAGGAAAGGTAAGAGGTGCATTTTTGGGCATACTTAGTTCAAGGTCATGGAGCACTTTTTTTTAATAGACAGGAATGCCTCTGGGCATGCTCAGCTTTTACCACAAAGTTTGAGCTAAAAATAAGCTGAAGAACAGTTTGAAAATGCATTAATATAGTTTTGCCCCAAAGTTGCCTGCCTCACTTAGCAGCTAACAACTTTCTATAAAACCACTTTAAAACAATTGAAGCAATTCTAATATCTTTTTAAAAAATTATCCTGGGGCTGGAAACATGGCTTAGTGTTTGAAGGTGCTTGCTTACAAAGCCTAATGGCCGGGTTTCAATTCCCCAGGACCCACATAAAGCCAGAGGCACAAAATGGCAGGTTTAACCACTAAGATATTTCCCAAGCACGTGTCTGGAGTTTGTTTGCTGTGTAAGGAGGCCCTGGCATGCCCATTTCCTCTCTCCCATTCTCTCTGCTTGCCAATAAATAAATATATTTTTAAAAATAAAAATGAAAAGTTTATTGTAAGGGCTAGAGAGATGGCTCAGCATTTAAGGCACTTGTCCACAAAGCCTAACAACCTGGGTTAGATTCCCATATAACCATGTAAAGCCAGATGCACAACGGAGCAAAGTATCACAGGCATGTGGGGTGCACGTGAAGTGGCTGGAGGCCCTGGCATGGCCATTCTCTGTCTTCTGTTTCTCTGCTTGCAACTAAATAAATAATTTAAAAAATTTAAGTTGGGCACATGCCTTTAATCCCAGCACAAGGGAGGCAAAGGTAGGAGGATTGCCATAAGTTTGAAGTCACCCTGAGACTACATAGTTAATTCCAGGTCAGCCTGGGCTGGACTGAAACCCTACCTCAAAACTTTTTTTTTTTTAAGTTTATTCTAAGAAAAATTTAAATCCAAAAACCGTTCTTCTCCAAGATGCTCATTGTTGTATTATCCCCATTCGCAGATAAAGGAAGATGAGCCACAACTCGGAAATAACCTACTTGCCCAACACTAGGTGGATGATTTCTTTAAGGTACAATATAGTAATTCAGACCAATGGGAAGGAATTGATATCATGTTCCCATATAGTTATGACATGGAAAAGTTCATGCACAACAGTAACTGAAAAAGGCAGGGTAGACTAGGCCGTGTGAGCTCTGTGGCTAGCAAGAGACTTGGTGTTCCCCTGTACACAGGAAATAACAACAGCATCTTTGCCATAGGGTATTCTGGACACTGAGTGAGGTGATGCACAGGGAATGAGGTGCTTACCAGAGCCAGGGGGACAGCAAGCACTCAGTAATGACAACTTTGACTGCCAGTTGTGTTTTCTCTTTTGGTGCTGGGGAACTCAGGCCACCGGCTCAGCTTGCACCTGGTGAACCATTAAGCTGTACCCTCAACTCCCACTGAAAATTGTTTCTCAAAAAAAAAAGCAATATATAATCTTACACTTGAAGGATGACTTTATGTATTTAATTCAAATGTGAAGCTTAGAGAAACCTATGGAATGAACTGGGTCAAGTCAGTTGTGGCTTCTGCAAGTATTCAACTGTGGGTTCAAGTGTGGCTTACCTCCTTTTTACTTGTATTTTCTAAGTGTTCCCCCACCCTTGGGCATCACAACTACTTTTACAATGCATTAAAAAAGCATTTAGTTTCAGTTATGATACTTTCCAAAGATGAAAGACAATGAGACTGCCACTGAAGCCCAGAGGGAAATTACAGACATAATTTGGCAGCAAACTCAGTGATCTCTGTTGTGCAGAGGGAAGGGGATGTCTAGCACCCTGTCCTGCTTCCTACCACAGCCCCCCATCACCAGGCTGGGCCACATGAGCTCAAAGAAAGCTTTCCCGGGTGTGAGCTCTGCACAGCCCCCCTTCTTAATGCTCATACATTCTTTTTTCAGCAAGCAGAGAACTGCAGAGACAGATTTATTCCATAAAAAGTAAAGTTTTTATATAACCAAACTGATTTATTTTGCTTTACTTAATAAATGCCCCAGTGGAGTGTTGTTTTTACACTCCTCCCAAGTCCCAATCTCTATTCTTGAGTCAGCAGTAAGTGATTTGGTTTCTCTACACTTTCATTTTCTGTATTTAAGAATAACAGGAGCAAAACCCTCCCAGTAATCCTTTTCCTGGGGATACCAGTGTCTCTAACTCGAGTGGATCATGGTGTAAATCCATGTTTCTGCACATATACCCACATGTGTGGAACAGAGATCTACAAGGAGGGAATGAGACAGGGCCAAGTCACTGCATAAAAATGGCGATTTCCCCTGAATTCTAATGTTCTTGTACTCACTTCAGTGAATAGAGCTTGGGGTGCTTGTCCTTAAATAACCTCCCGTGCATTCATGTCCATCTCATGAGCAGAAAGCATTCAGAACCTTCTCAGCCCCTTTGCTTCCTCCTCTCCTGTTCATTTAGAAGTTGTTTGATTAAGAGCTCTCCCGTGTCATCCCCACCTTCATGGCCTCCCACCCTGGTGGTGCAAAGAAAGACTCTGTTCATGTGCAGGCAGCCCTGTGGTCCCCTCAGGAAGGGTGGCCCTCCTGGCCTGAAGGAGCCGGGCAGCCCAGCTCCAACCCCCACCCTGGCTTTTCAGGACTGATTTAGGATGCTGGCTGTGAATGTGGGATTTCCCAAGAAAAAGGCTCTAGGGCCATAGGCAAGTTGGCCCTCATGCCCTTGAACTTTGTGTAAATGCTATCTTATCTTGGCCAGAACTTCCTTAGAATGCTTATTTTGTACAGAAGAAAACTAAGAAATAAGGAATATTTTAGTCTTTGCTGTGACCATGGAAAACAGATCATGCTGAGATTTAAAAAAGAAAAATAGGCCCCTAGACTCCAAATGCCAGGCAGGAGGCCACAGCTGTGTTCATGGCAGACACTGAAAGGAAAGATCGGGATTCTTCAACTTGGCACCATTGACATTTGGGGTTGGATAACTCTGTTGTGGCCGTCTGCATTGTAGGATGCTCTGCAGATCTTTGGCTTGCCCCACAGAGCTCAGTAGCATATCCAAGTTATGACCATCACAAATGTATCCAGATATTGCCAAAGGTCTCCTGGGGATGTATAAATACACTCAAATCAGCCTATATATACTGACAATGAATACAGAAAGAAATCAAAAAAACATCCCATTTGCAATAGCTTCCAAAAAATTAAGTACCCATGAATAAACCTAACCAAAAAAAAGTGAAAACCTCTACAATGAAAACTTCAAGTGTGAAAAAATAAAAGTCCTGACAATGGAAAGACCTTCCATGCTTCTGGATTGGCAGAATTAATATGGTACATTACCAAGCATAACCTGTATATTCAACCCAACCCCTATCAAAATTCAAATGACATTCCTCACTGAACTGGGGAAAAAAAAATTGAAGAATTTATATGGAAACACAAAAGACCATGAGTAGCCAAAGTAGTCCTGGGAGAAAACACAGCTGGGCGTATCAGACGATACTGCAGAGCCATCGTGGCAAAGACGGCCGGACACTGCCACAAGACAGACACACAGATAATGGAGCACAAGAGAGGATCCAGAAGTAGACCCACATAGCCTTGGCCACTGTATTAGTCAGGGTTCTCTAGAGGAACAGAATTACTAGAATGAATTATTTTATAAAGGGAATTTATTGGATTAGCTTACAGTAGTCCAATAGCAGTTGCAGGCCTGAGAATCACCGAACCTGGTAGCTGCTCAGTCCACGTGGCCAGATGCCTCAGCAGTCCCGACCGGCACTGCAGATGGTGCCGGAAAGCCTGGAGGCCTCCTGAGGAGCCGCTGGGTTTCGATCCACGTGCGTCTTCAGTTGATGTTGGTCTTTAGTCCACACTGGTCTTCAATCCACGCTAGAAGGTAGGGAGCAGCTCCGGCAGCCAAGTGGAAGGAAGGAAGGGAAAAAAAGGGAACTCTTCTACCCAGAGCTTCCTTATATCAAGTCCCTCTCTGAACGGGGCCGCCCACTCTGGGGGAAGGGCTCACCCTGGGAGAAAGACCTCCTCCTTTAGTTGATCCTTCCTAGAAGCAGCCTGTGGATTACTAAACAGATCAAGTTGACAACACCTTAACTATCACAGCCACCCAATTTTAAAGAGATTTTATTTATGGGCTGGAGAGATGGCTTAGCAGTTAAGGCGTTTGCCTGCAAAGCTAAAGGACCCAGGTTAGCCAGATGCACAAGGGGGTGCATGCGTCTGGAGTTCATTTGCAGTGGCTGGAAGCCCTGGCATGCCCATTTTTTCTCTCTCTCTTCCTCTTTCTCTGTCAAATAAATAAATAAATAAAATAAAAATATTCAAAAATATTTTATTTATGAGCGGGAGAGAAGAGAATGAGAATATGAGCACACCAGGGATTCTCACCACTGCAAACTCCAGATACATGCACCGCTTTGTGCATCGGGCTTTATGTAGGTATTGGGGAATTGAACCCCAGGCAGGCAGGCTTTGCAAACAAGTGTCTTTAATTGCTTAGCCATCTCCCCAGCCCAGCCATGTAATTTTTCACAAAAATAAAAAGCCTATTCAACAAATGATACTGGTAAAATTGGATATCCACCTGCAGAAGAATGAAATTAGGTCCATACCTTTCACCCTGAACACATCTCAGTTCAAAGTGGATCAAAGCCTGCTAGAGGGAATATACTTCAAGACATAGTCCTAGGCAAGAACTTTCTGAATAGGACTCCAGTAGCACAGGAAATAGCCTGAAGAGTTAGCGAATAGAATGATATGAAAGTAAAAAGTTTCTGCATGGCAAAAGAAACCGTCAACAAAATGAACAGACAGCCTACAGAACAGGAGAAAGAAAATCTTTGCTAGCTATACTTCAGACAGAGGGCTAGTATCCAGACTTCATAAAGAAAGTCAAAAATTAAACCTTAAGACCAGGTGTGGTGGTGCACACCTTTAATCCCAGCACTCGGGACACAGAAGTAGGAGGATAGCCATGAATTCTAGGCCACCCTGAGACTACATAGTGACTTCCAGGTCAGCCTGAGCTAGAGTGAGACACTACCTCCAAAAATCAAAATCAATAAAAAAAATTAAACCCTAAAAATATAAAACAGTCATTCCCCAAATGGTCTAATGAAATGAATAGACAGTTCACCAAAAGAAGAATCACAAATGACCAATAAGTATTTTTTGAAAGTGTTGAACCTCCCTAGTCTACAGGGAAATGCAAATTTAAACCCCTTTTAAGATACCACCTATCCCCGGTCAGAATGGCTGTCAAGAAAACTGACAAGAGAGCCCTGAGCAGCCCTGCCTCTGCCGGCCTAGTTACCATCACACCCCGGGAGGAGCCGCACTGCCCAGCTGGCCGCAGTCACCATCACTGCGACGGCCAGCAGCGAGGTCGCCCGCCCCCTCCCCGCCACCCGACACGGGGCGGGGGTGGGGGGGGTGGAAGAGCAGTGGCCCAGGAGCAGCGGCCTCACATTGGCGGCGCCTGCCAGAGGAGACAACAATGTCATTGCAACGAAGGTTTTGGGAACAGTGAAATGGTTCAAGGTAGGGAATGGATATGGTTTCATCAAAAGGAATGACACCAAGGAAGATGTGTTTGGACACCAGACTGCCATAAATATGAATAACCCCAGGAAGCACCTTGGCAGTGCGGGAGATGGAGAGACCGTGGAGTCTGATGTGGAAGGAGAAGAGGGTGCGGTGGCAGCAATGCCCCCTGGTGGAGCCTTAGGTGCTTGCTTTTTGCCCGTTGGCCAGATAAACTAGAACTATCTGCATTGACTGTGCAGCATGGGGTTTTTATTATTTTTACCTAAAGATGTCTCTTTGGTAATGACAAACGTGTTTTTTAAAAAAGCCTGGTTTTTCCTCAATATACCTTTAAAGGTTTTTAAATTGTTTCATATCTGGTCAAGTTCAGATTTTCTTTTTTTTTTTTTGAGGTAGGGTCTCACTCTAGCCCAGGCTGACCTGGAATTCACTATGGAGTCTCGGGTTGGCCTGGAACTCATGGCGATCCTCCTACCTCTGTCTCCCGAGTGCTGGGATTAAAGGCGTGCACCACCACACCCGGCTCAAGTTGAGATTTTTAAGAACTTCATTTTTTATTTGTAAATTAAAGTTTACAACTTGATTTAAAAAAAAAAGTCCACAAACTGCAAGCACCTGTTAATAAAGGTCTTAAATTTAAAAAAAAAGAAAGAAAGAAAACTGATAAGAAATGCTGATGAGGGCATGGGGAAAGAGACCTTTATTCACTGCTGGTGGATGTGTAAGCTAATATAGCTGTTATGGCAATCAGTATGGAGATTTCTAAAAATCTTAGAACTATAACTCTCATATGACTCAGCTGTACCACTCCTGGGCATATACACTAAGGAATCTACACTTTACTACAGTGATACTTACACATCCATGTTCATTGCTGCACTACTCACAAAAGCTCAGAAATGGAAGTAGCCTAGAAGCCCATAAGGAGATGAATGGATAATGAAAATGTAGCACATATACACAGTAAGAAAAAATATATAAAATTTACAGGAAAATGGATGACTTTGGAAAGAATTATATTAAGCAAGGTGACTCAACTTGGTCCCAAACTGCATGTTCTCTTTCATAAGCAGTTCCTAGATTGTAATATCTACATGTATGTTTATAAAGATGGGTAAGACCTAAAAAAAAATTAGAATGGTAACCAAGAGTGTGTAATAAGAGATGATCAAGGGCTGGAGAGATAGCTCAGCAGTTAGGTGCTTGCCTGCAAAACTTAATGACCTGGGTTCAACTCCCTAGTACCCAACGTAAAGTAGATGCACAAGGTGCCACATATATCTGGGGTTTGTTTGCAGCAGCTGGAGGCCCTGGTATGCCCATTCTCTTTGTCTCTCTCTGTCTCTCTCTTTTTGTCTCTTTCACACACACACCTCCCTTTGCTTGAAAATAAATATTTCTTTTGAAAAGAAATGACCGGGACTAGAGAGATGGCTTAGCAGTTGAGGCACTTGCCTGCAAAGCCAAGGGACCCAGGTTCAATCCCCCAGGACCAGATGCACAAGATGGTGCATACGTGTGGAGTTTGTTTGCAGCCACTGAAGGTCCTGGCACACCCATTCTCATTCTCTCTCTTTCTCCCTGCCTTTATCTCTCTCAAATAAAAAAAAATATATATTTTTTTAAAAAAGAGATGAGCAAGAAAAAAGTATGGGGAAGGGCGAAAGCACACATGGGTCATACGAACAGAAGGAAGTGGGAGGCGTACAAGGGAGAGGGGATACAAGGGAGAGAGGGAAACGGGGGGAGGAGATTCAGCTCAAATTGTATTTGAAAATGTCATAATGAGACCTAAAGCTTTGTATGTTAACAAAAGGATAAAATATAAGAGTGTATGCAACCATTATATCCCATAAGGAACTTTTATCTAGAGCGTAGAAAGAACATTTACAATCAATAATAAATGAATGAAGAATCCAACTTTCATCAGCCTTCCGAGGTGGTTCCCTAGGTGCCCGCCAGGTCTTTACTGCCAGATTGGGACTGCTGAGCCCCATGGACTGAGCAGCTACTTGGTTCTTCAACATTCAAGCCTGTAGACAGCTATTGTAGGACTGCCCGGCTTGTATTCTGTAAGCTAATCCAATAAATCCCCTTTACAAATTCGTTCTCTTGGTTCTGTACCCCTAGAGAACCCTGACCAATACTTGTGCTGGTCAATGTCAACCTTAGGTTCTGGGAACAACCATCCCTCAGTATTCCTAGGAAATTGATTATAGACTTCCCTAAGGACACTAATGTCCACATGTGGTGGAGATTTTAAACAAACTAAGCCTCTTTTTCCTTTCTGTGCTGAGCAGTGTTTTGCAAACTCCTCAGATTCTAAGCTAAAAAGAATGTAAGCAAGTTTAGTGTGGGAACCATTTGCTTAGTGTGCATGAGGCCCTGGATTTGATCACTAGCAACCCACACATAAAAGAACAAATATGTTCCAAGTTGTCCTTAAGACTACATTTCTACACAAAACCCCTTCTTTCCATTGAATTCATTCTCTAGACATTTTTCATACCTAAGCATAATAGAACCACTCTTCAGACAGCCACAAACCTTTGAGGAGCACATTTATGGAAAAACAATGATTTTTCAAATTTTCTGAATTAATGAAATTCACCTCATCACAAAAGGAACTCATAGCTTTCTGTATATTTTACTTAATTGTTTTAAGTCCTATTGAGGAGGAGATGAAAGATTTTCTAAACAAAGCACAGAGTTCTGCCAGGATTCTGGCCAGTCATATGATTTCTACACTTTCTACTTTGGTAATAATTAGAGCAATGATGCTTTTCTGAAAAATTGTTGAGAATATTCTCAGTGCATTCTGGAAAATGTTAGCACAATAGTAGGAACTGCTTCTGGGGAAAACAAAGGTTTTCTGTCCAGAGGAAGTGGAGTTATCTTGGGGGAGGGGGACACACTGCTTAAACTTTCTACACATATTCATTATTTGTGAGAGAGAGAGGCAGATAGAGAATGGGCACACCAGGACCATTAGTCACTGCAACCAAACTCCAGATGCATGTGGCACTTTGTGAATCTGACTGACTGGGGCCTGGGAATCAAGCCAGGATCCTTTGATTTTGCAGGCAATCACCTTAACTGTGAAGCCATCTCTCCAGCCTCACCTCTGCATTATTAAGGAAAACTTTCTTCAATTGCCCATCTTTAATTTTGCAGGACTGTTTTCATGGAAGTTCTTTCATTATGTTCTGCTTGTGGTAAAGTGCCTGTGCCTAGGTACCTTCTGGATGTTCAACAAATAGCAAATAAATGAGTTCTTATTTTAAACCTCTTTGAGCTTTCCTCCTTTTATTGACAACGTTCATATATATAGACAATATACCATGATCATAATCCCCTCTCACCATCCTCTTTTTCCCTCCCAAATCCTCCCTCCACTGAATCCCTTCTTTCCAATTAATTTCTCTTCTATTTTGATGTTATCAAATTTCCCTCCTACTAAATTTGGGGACAGCAAGTTCCTACTACTGCCCTCCCCCAACTTTAGCCACTAGGAAACTTAGTGGTACTGGGGATTGAACTCAGGGCCTTGTGTATGATAGGCAAGCACTTTTTCATTAAGAACTTCAAATTCTTAGAATCTGGTCTCAGCTAGGCTGCCCTATTACTGAAAAGCCCCTTTCATGAGGATCATGTGATTCTGAGTGATTCAGACTGTGACATCATGTAGGACAAAAACTAACAGTCCGTTCATTTCATGTTTATTCAATTTCCCTAGTGCATCTTTTATATCAAAATGCCAGGAAGAGCAACATAGTCTCTTCTTTCTGCTTTTATTAACTATTTATTATTATCTTTCATAGATGTAGACAATATACCAAAATTATAATCCCTTTTTCTTTATCCTTTTCCTCCTCCACTAAATCTCTACTTCTTTCCAACTGTTCTCTCTTCTATCTTGATGTCATCATTTCCCCCTTCTATTATGCATGTCTTGTATAGGTAGCATCAGTGACTGTCAGGTTATGAATATTTCTAGGCCACTTTGTGTCTGAAAACAGTATTATAAGCACTCTTCCCCTTCCTTTGGCTTTTACATTCTTTTGGCCACTTCTTCCACAATGGTGCCTGACCCTTGAAGGGGGTGATGTAGATGTTTCATTTAGTGCTGAACACGTCACTGTCATTTCTCAGCACTTTGGTGAGTTTTGAGTCACCATCTGAAAAGAGAAGCTTCTCTAACAAAAGGGAGAATAGCATTAATATATAGACATAAACATAAGTACTTATAGGACACTTTGGTGAGCAGAATATATCCATTTAGCCAGATAACAGTAGTAGCTTACCCCTAGGCCTTATGACCTTCTAAGCCATAGGCATTTGATTGGGTTTTCAATACCAGGCATGAATCCACTCTGATAGAGCAGGCCTCAATTCCTGTCAGAGAGTAGTTGGTTTCTCCTATAGCAGGCATGCCACTGTTGCATCAGTTGGCACATTTGGACTGGCTGGCAAGCAGTAAAGCTTGCAGCATCCATTGCTAGTTAACACTGTTGATGACTTTTGTTCTACATCAGGCTGCATAGCTCTTTCCAGCATCCTGACAGCTAGTCAATAGGGAGGCAGCTTCCAGCTCAGCTCCAGCTTGATTTCCCAGTGACCTGCAGCCCAGCATATGGAGTCTTCAGCAATAGGGTCTTACCATATAGTTCTGGTGGGCAACCAAGAGCCTTGGCAGTAACCTGTAATGTTTGGGGGGCATTAGAGGTTTCCTTGGATAACAACTCACTGGAAGGTATCCTATCTCTGGCACTGAAATTTTTCTAATAACAGTCTGTGACTCTGGGCACAATATTATCTACCTCCATAAGACAGTTCTGCCCAAACTCTTTTTTTTTTCACAAATATATTATTAGATACTGAAGAAGTAAGTTTGGTAATGTTTTTTAGAAGTATGGCAAATGCAGACAATACTGGCTTATGGAGTATACCCATGGTCCCGGAAGTAGCTAAGTCTAGACAGTGGGAAAGGGTTGAAGTCCTGGCAGGAAGGTCCAGTGAGCCACTTTGTGAAGCTGTGAGGATGCTCTGTGGGTTCTAGTGGAAACCCTAGGATGTAGGAAATGCTAAGACTATGGGATGGCCACCAAGCAAAACTGCTGACTCAGGTGAATTCTGCCCAGGAAGGGAGCAATGCAGCTGGAGGGGTTGAGTTATCCAAGTCTTTTGGAGCCCAGAGGATTTCATAGCAATTCCCAGGTTCCAGTCATGGACTTGAAGGATGTGATATTTGCCCTGCTGGTTTGCTATCTTGCATTGGTGCACTCGTTCCTTGCTGTGTCCCATTCCCCCTCTTTGGAACACAAATGTTTATTCTGTGCCATTATGTATTGGAAGTATGTAACTTCTGTTTTGACTTGGGCTCTCAATTAAGAGACTATCTTGAGTCTCAAATGAGACTTTGGACTTTTGAGCCATGTTGGGACTGGGAAAGACTCTGGGAACTTTCTAAGCTGACCTGCATTCATTTTGCATCATATGATGGCCATGAGTCTATAGGGGTCAGAGGTGGAATGAACCCTCCATAGGCTCCTGAGTTTTGCATATTTGCTCCCAGCTGGTGGCAGTTTGGGACAGCTGGGGGGCCTTTGTGAGGTGGAGCTTTGCTGGAGGAGGTATGTCACTAGGAGTGGGCCTTGGGACTTTATACTTAAAGCACTATTTGCCAGAGTTAGCTAGCCTGTCTCGGTCCTTCTTCCCAGCTTGTGTGATGATATGTGACACCCTGCTGCCTATTCTTGTCATGCTTTCCTGCCATGATGAAACTTCCCCTTGAACCTAGAACTGAAATAAACCCTTCCTGTTCATCAGCTGCCTCTGGTTGGGTGTCTTGTTCCAGCAATGAGAAAGGAATTGCTACACTGGGCTTTAGTAGGCCTTGTAGTCAATTTAACTATAAACAACTAGTTAAGCCATGCCAATGGACAAAACTGTAGCCAATGAAAGTATTTCCTATAAGTGCCGTCCAATCACATCATTGGCTAAAGCTCTTAGAATCTGGTCCAGTTTGGGATTTGTCCAACTTTGTGAATTGTTTCTGTTTCTTAAATAAGTTCTACTGAACTTAATTGGCTTAAGGAATTTTCCTTTTGACTCACCAGTAACTACTTTGGGAGATCACCACATGCCTGGTTTGTTCAAAACCACACTCCCACCCCATGATTAGATAATTATACCACAGGTGGCTGCTGTATGAGCCAGAGGAGAAAGAGCTACTGAATTACAAGAATGAAGAGAAAAGATTCAGATGAAGGAACCTGGTTGATTTCCCAGTGTTTTCCTACTTGCCTTTCTCTGCATGTGAGACACTCCAGCAGTCTGCTGGGGTAACTTCCCTAAGGACAAGGGACCCAGAGATAATCTGTACAAAGATATAAAATCTCTAACAATTTAGGGTGGTGAAAGGCTTAATACACATGCAAATTACAATGGAAAAAAGTGGAGGTTCACTTCACCCTATCATTGCTGAATGCAAAAGACCGTGGAAGACTGGGGGGATCAGGGAGAGGAAAGATAGGAGAGAGGTCAGTTCATTGGCTGGAAGCGATTTAATTAAGGAGGTAATTACAGACCAGAGTTGCAGCCCTGGCTGTACTGTCAGCTTACCTGAGTGCCTTAGAAACTTCCAGGTCCTCAAGAGATTATATAATTCAGAGTCTCTGGGAAGAGCACCCAGGCACCAGTGTCACAAAAGTTCCTGCCGGTGATTCTGTCTTCATCTCTGCCACAGTGAGCTGCTCCCTGCTCCCTGGAGATACCAGAGAACTTCAAACATCAGTCATGCTCAGGCTTCAGCCCCAGAGAGACCTGTCCAGCTAGTCTGGAGTGTTCTGAGGACTTGAAAGATCTCCTTGAGAGATTCTAATTCTGAGAACCACCACCTGGGAGATCCAAGTTTTCTCCAAATGTGCACTCTTCCCTCCTCATTAGAACTATGTGTTCTGAAATTTGTATTAAGAATTCCAGATCCTGGGGCTGAAGAGATGGCTCACTGGTTAAAGGTGCTTTCTTGCAAAGTCTGTTGGCCAGGGTTCAATTCCCAAGCCACTTACATAAAGCCAGATGGATATTCATTTGCAGCAGCAAGAGATCTTGGCTCACATGCATGCACACACACAAATAAACAACTAAAACTTAGAAAAAATTCTAGATCCTGCAGCAGTAAAATTCAGATAATACATTTTATTTATATATTTGCAAAAGAAAGAGAATGAGAGAGAGAGGAGGGAGAGAGGGAGGAAGACTGTGGGTGTGCCAGGGCTTCTTGCTGTTGCAAATGAACTCCAGATGCATGCACCACATTGTACATCTGGCTTTACATGTGTTCTGGGGAATCGAACCCAGGTTGGCAGGCTTTATAAGCAAGTACCTTTAACCACTGAGCCATCTTCTCAGCTTCATATAATATATTTTAAATTCCTATTTACCTCTTTACTGAAAATTCACTTTTTTTATGTTTATGTATGTGGTCAGGACTGAAGGATAGGTTCTCTTCCTGGGTGTATGGTACTGGAATGACCATATATCTTATAATCTTAGAAATCAGAAAGGGCATGTGTGGTGGTGGTGGGGCTGGGGATCAGAAGAGAGCTGGGTTAGGATTCCCAGTGATGAGAATGCATTTGGAGGAGTGGAAAGATAGCTCAATAGTTAAGCCACTTGCCTGCAAAGCCTTATGACCCATGTTTGATTACCCAATACTCACATAAAGCCAGATGCACAAAGTGGTACATGTGTCTGGAGTTTGTATGCAGTGGCTACAGGCCCTGGTGTGCCCATTCTCTCTCTCCCCCCTTGCAAATACATAAATAAAATATTTTTTATAAAAAAGCATCTGGACTGGAGAGATGTCTTAGTGGTTAAGGCACTTGCATACAAATCCAAAGGACCTGGATTCAATTATCCAGAATTCACATAAACCAGATGCACAACACCTTGTGCACATATGTCTGGAGTTTGTTTGCAGTAACTGGAGGCCCTGACACAACCCTTCTCTATATATATTGGCCTCTCTCTCTAATAAATGAATAAATAAATAAAGCTGCAAATACATAGAAAACACTGGGCATTCAGGGAGATGAGGTTGAACTTTTACATTATGTGGGTGGACTGAGTGAGAGACAGGAGGATTGGGGGAGAGAGAATTGCAGACAACAGGTACATCACAGGGGATATCTCAGAGTCAAGAGGATATGATACTCATGTAGGAAATGAAAATACACAGCGTGAAGAGGCTGAGAATGAGTTGAAAATTTTCCAGGAACCTGGTTCTGGAAGTCCAGGGAAAAGCTTTGGACATTCTTCTATGAAATATGGAAACTTATCTGAAGGGGTTTTTTTTGTTGTTTATTTCTGAAAATTCACATTTTCAGGAAAAGTTCCATTAAATTTTTTTTTTACATGAGTATGGTATGTGTGTGTATATCATGTGGACACACGTGTGTGGGTACAGGTACCCTTGTGTGAATGTGGAACTTGAGGCCAGACCAACTCTTGCACAGCAAGCACACGATTCCATTTTTGACAAGTCTAAAATAGGTTGGGCATATTTCGGTGGAAACTGAACATGTAACTCAGCCATGGAATGAATTAGTTGCCTGGCATTTTTCCTGTTGCTAAGAATCACTGTTATCAAATGAGTACGGACTAGCTTGACCCTGGAAAGGAATGGTGAGAATTGGGGAATGTGGAAATGTTCTACTAGGGACTTGAAAAGATGCTTCATGATCACTGTTATTAAGTCTTGAGGTTGGGATATATCACAATTTTTATCCCAATATTTCATGTTGCATTCGCTGTTGATGCCCTGAAGGCCTTGGGTCTTTGCATGTCTTAATCTCTGAAGGATTCCTGTTTCCTACGAGATTCTATCCAAACTTATTATCTTCATGTTTGTTGTAGCTTTTCTGTCTGTCCCTTATCTATCTTGCTATCTGCTTCCTGTCCCTCACTATACCAGCTAGACACATAAGAGAATAATTACCTGGGTCTGTGTGCAAGGGAACAGCCCAGATAAGGAGGAAACATTTCTAATCCCATCCATCCACTTCACACCTGGTGTGGTTGGTCCAGGGCTTGGAAGTTGAAGTAATCTGACAGTACGATAGGAAAATTTCTGTTATTGTACTGTCACTTGGGTGAGAGATGGTGGGTCTCCTAAAAGGCCTGGCACATGCTGGGAGGGCCACCCCAAACTCCTGGGTGGGGCGGGGGGGGGGTCTGGCATGGCCCCAAGCAGACCTTCTGTGTGGAGCCTTTGGAGGTGCTTTTCACTTTTAAGCATACTTTCACTCTGTGTTTTACTAATTTTCAGTAGAAAGCCCTCCTCCTGTCTATGCTAACAGATGCTGTGTGAGCCACCCCACCCTCTCTTCCGTCCTTCCTCAGCATAAATACCCAGCGGGTGTCACTTGCAGGTGTCACCTCATCAGAGGTGTGGGGTGCAGATGTTGCCACCTCTGTCTGCATGATACCAGAAACGTTAGGCCCCAGGTGGAGGGAAGCACAGCCAGTCTTGCTTACTTCCTGAGGGGAAAGGAAAGGGAGAGCCACTGAGGCTGAGCCGGGTGTGAAGGAGAAAACAGACCTTGGATCTGCCTCCCTCATACTTTTGCGGGGAGACTTTCCCCCCTTGTTTTTGTTAAGATAAAGCTGACAAAAAATATGTATATTCAATGTGATAAATTTTTGTCCTTGTTGCTTTGAGGCAGGGTCTTACTCTAGCCTAGGCTGACCTGGAACTTGCTTTTGAGCCCCAGGCTGGTCTCTCCCATATGGCAATCCTCCTACCTCAGCCTTCTTTGTGCTGGGATGGAAGGCATGTGCCACCATGCCCAGCCAATGTGATAATTTGATACACACATACACTGTGAATGATTACCATCTTCCAGGTCATTTGGCACCTGACACAAGTTGTCCTTGTTTTAATTGTGTGTGTATATATGTGTGTAGGTATTTATGGATGGATGGATGGATGTGTATGATGTGTGTGTGGATGGGTGCATGCATGCCACACACATGTGAATGCCTGAGGACAAGCTGAGTGTTTGTCCTCTCCTTCCACCTTGCTTGAGTGGGCGTCTCCCTTGTTTTGGCTGCTGTGTGTGCACCAGTGGCCTCTAAGCTTCAGAATTCTCTTGGTTCGACCTGCCATTCCTGTAGGTGCGCTGGGATTACAGACAAGTGCACCACTCTGCACCTGGTTTTATGTTGGCACTGGGCAATTGAACTTGGGCTGGCAGGTTTGCAAGCAAGTGCCTTTAGCTGCTAAAGCCATCTCTCCAGCCCTGTATACTTGTATGAGAGAACTGAAGATCCACACTCAGCCAATTCCAAGTATACAATACAGTCTTAATGACTATAGTTACCAGGTGTGCTTTCCTCATGCCTCAGTTTTCCTCATCCCTAAATGAATATTATAGTTTTAAAAAATATTTAGTTTTTACTTATTTACTTTTTTTCAAATTTTTATTAACAACTTCCATGATTATAAAAAATATCCCATGGTAATACCTCCCTCCCCCTAACCCTTTGAAACTCCATTTTCCATCATATCCCCTCCTCATCTCAATCAGTCTTTTATTTTGCTGTCATGATTTTTATTTATTTATTTGAGAGAGAAAGAGAGAATGAGAATGGGCACGCCGGGCTCTCTGGCTGCTGCCAATGAACTCCAGACGCATGCACCACTCTGTGCATCTGGCTTAGGTAGGTCCTGGGGCATCAAACCTGAATCCTTAGGCTTTGAGGCAAGTGCCTTAACCACTAAGCCATCTCTACAGCCCATCTTATAGGGTTTTCATAAAGGTTAACTAAATCTAAGCAGGAGAGGTCTGGGCATATAGGGCACATGTTAAGTACTCAAGAAGTGGCAGCTAGTATTTTATTGGGGAAAGCATTTTACTTGAGATTAAATGACAAGGTTTACATCCCAGCTTTGCCACTGAGTAACTGGGTGACCTTGAACTGTTGCTTCAGCTCTTTTAAGTTTAAGTTTCTACATTCATAGCGTGGATCTAATTTACCTGGCTCACTTAGTGGCTGTCAGACAAAAATGTGATAATGTGTGGGAAAAATCTTTGTAAACTAAAGCACTCTACAAGTCCACATACTGGCAAAAGATCCTTCTTGTCATACCAGGTGTTTGCTCTGGCTTCTTCCTGGTTTATCCAAAGAGGAGGAAAGAAAGCAGGGGGTGGTGGTTATGGGGGAGTTTGTGACGGGGATGGAAGGGAATGGCAGATGGGGTGTGACAACTTTGTCAGCTTTCTGGAGGCATGCTATTCCTCAGAAGCCTAAGAGTGGCACTCCCTGGGGCTCAGTTCAGGTATGACAAGGAAGGACAAGGCTTCATAGGCCATTCTGGTTACCTGAAGGGTTCAGTCCAGAAGGCCACTGGTGGCTCTGCCTGAACGGGACCCGGGACTGTATGGTAGCCCAAGGCCATGTCACAGGATGCTGCACTTATGCTTCCTCTTTCTATAAACAAGAGTGGGTTGGGCACGCTGGAGAGATGGCTCAATGGTTAAGGTGCTTGCCTGCAAAGCCTAACAATGCACCTTCAGTTCCCCTGTACCCACATAGAGCCAGATGCACAAAGTGGCCCATGCACCTGGAGTTTGTTTCCTGTGGCTGGAGGCCTTCGTGTGCCCATTCTCTCTGTCTGTCTCTCTTCTTTCTAACACTCTCTGCAAATAAATAGATGAGGAAAAGACTAGGTAGGTCCCTCTCCCCTTCCCCAGATGACCCTTTGTCCACAGGCATTTCTGGAACAGAGGTGCAGCCAAGGGCTGCCGTGGCTGGGTCTTGCTCTGGCTTCCATCACCCAGGTGGAATATGTGGTCCCCTCGCACTGGAGGATCCTCTGTCAGTTCCTCTGTCATCTTGCTGACTTCCCAGTGTGTGGCGGAGGGCACGGGACTCTCCCGGGAGCCGTCTTGGGCCTGGTCTGCCCATGCTGAGTCTCAATGGCCTGGTGTAAATGCTGTGCGGACAAGGGACGAGGGACCAAAGGCTATTTACAGGCTCCACCAGCATTGCCTCCTCAGGGCTGCCACGCCAGCAGTTGAGTGACCCAAACATATGTTTTCTTCCTCTTTAGGCCCTCTTCCCTAATGTATCCCCCCCTCAATTGCCATGGGGAGGAAGGGGGTTTCTAATGCCTCTATTGAGGTATTTTTAGAGCTGGCTGACTGATTTACTCCCCCTTCCCAGAATGCATTTTCTTGCTTTCTTATCCTTCGATTCCTCTCTTCCTCCTTCTATTTCTCTCTTCCTCCCTTCCTTCCTTTCTTCTGTTTTATTTTGTTTTTTAGAGAAAGAGAGAGAATGTGTATACCAGAGCCTCTTAGCCTGCAAGTGAACTCCAGATGCATGCACCACTTTGTGCATTTGGCTTTTTGTGAGTAAGGAGACATCAAACCAGACCATCAGGCTGCAAAAGTGCATCCAAGCAAGTACCTTTCACCACTGGGCCATCTCCCCAGACCCTTTTACTTTCTTCTTTTGAGAAAGGGTCCAAAATAATCCAGATTGATCAGCAACTCACTATATAGCCCAGGTTGGCTTCAAACTCAGAGTAATCCTCCTGCATCAGGCTCCTGGTAACAGGCATGAGCCACCATACCTAGCTTGTAATGACTATTATTATTTTCACTTAACAGAGACACTTGTGGGGTACTCTGGTTAGTCACCTGGCCTGTCACACAGCCCTCCTTTGTCAAACACTGTCATCAGAGGGAGTGCAGACAGCCTAGAAAGGGTTTGGTGGGCTCTTCCCAGACCACACATCACGGACCAGACCAGGATGGTCACCTGTGGGAGAGATGCCTGAGTAGTTCAGTCATCAGTCATTATTTTAGCATGTTTAAAAATATTTTTTCTTTATTTATTTGAGACCAAGAGAGAAATAGGCAAGGAGGGAGAGAGAGAGGAGAGAGAGGGAGGGAGAATGGGTGTGCCAGGACCTCCAGCCACTGCAAATGAACTCCAGATGCATGTACCCCCTTGTGCATCTGGCTTACATGGGTCCTGGGGAATCAAACCTGGGTCCTTTGGCTTTGCAGGCAAGTGTGTTAACCACTAAGACACCTCTCCAGCCCTGTTTTAACATTTTATTTATTTATTTTGGAGAGAAGAAAAGAAAAAGAGAGAGAGAGAGAGAATGTTTGGGTGCTCCAAAACCTCCTGTCACTGCAAATGAATTCTAGATGCCTATTCCACTTTTGTGCATCTGGTTTTATGTGTGTCCTGGGAAATTAAACCCAGGCTGTCCAGCTTTACAAGCAAGCTCCCTTAACCATTGATCCATGTTTTCAATCCTTATGTTATGTTATATTATATTATATTTATTATATTATATTAATTTTTTTCATTTGAAAGAGGGAGATGGAGAGAGAGTGAGAATGGGTGTTCCAGAGCCTCTGGCTGCTGGAAATGAACTCCAGATACATGCACCACCTTGTGCATATGGCTTATGTGGGTCCTGGGGAATTGAACCTGGGTTCTTTGGCTTTGCAGGCAAGCACCTTAACTGCTAAGCCATCTATCCAGCCCCCTCTAATTATATTTTAAATCTGCTAATTTCAACACAGAGGATGAGTTTTCTAAAAATGCTACTCTTAATAAAGAACCTCCACCTTCAAGAGTATGTTTATTACTAGATGAAAAGGCATTCAGCACTCAGGAGGTAAAGGGACGAGGATCCCTGTAAGTTCAAGGCCAGCTTGGGACTGACTGCATAGTGAATTCTGGATGCTCCTGGGCTAAATTGAGACCTTACCTTGAAAAAACAACAAAACCGGACATCAGAAAGATCTCACATAATCATGCAAGAACGTCAGTCCTGATTGTTTTTCACTGATAGCACTGTTTATGGGGTTAATTCTGGGATTCTGCGAGGGCACAGCAGATTTTCTAAACCTCTGGTAGACACAGCTCAGCCCCTGCTACTATCTGTTACAGTTCTACTGGCTGGAAACCCCAAGTGAGAGCTCTGCCTGAGACAAGCAGGGTTTCTTGCCAGCCTTCTGCTGACTGGAGGAGATGAAGGTCATTTTAATGAGTTCTGTGTCCTGGAGTCACATCTGAATGCGGGACTCATTTGATGACCAGAAAATCAGAAGCAACAGATTAGAGCTGGGTAAAAGTACTTAACACTGTTCATGAATAGAACGTTCTGGGGCAGGGGGTGGGGGTTGCTGGAGAGGTGTCTTAGTGGTTAAGGCACTTGCCTGCAAAGCTAAAGGAACTTGGTTCGATTCATCAGGACCCACATGTGCCAGATTCACAAGGTGGTACATGCGTCTGGAGTTTGTTTGCAGTGGCTGGAGGCCCTGACATGCCCATTTTCTCTCTCTCTCTCTCTCTCTCTCTCTCTCTCTCTCTCTCTATCTATCTCTATCTCTATCTCTCCCTCTCTCTCTGCATTTTCCAAATAAATTTTTAAAAATTAAAAAAATAAAACTTTCAGGGGCTGGTGAGATGGCTCAGTGGTTAAAGGCACTTGCTTGCAAAGCCTTTTGTTGGCCCAGGTTCAGATTCTCCAGTTCCCACATAAAGCCAGACACACAAAGTAGTGCATGTGTCTAGAGTTCATTTGCAGCAGCAAGAGGCCCTGGCATGCTCGTACTCTTTCTCTCTGCTTGCAAATAATTTTTTTTTTTTTTTGAGGTAGGGTCTCACTCTAGCCCAGGCTGACCTGGAATTCACTATGGAGTCTCAGGGTGGCCTTGAACTCATGGCTATCCTCCTACCTCTGCCTCCCGAGTACTGGGATTAAAGGCGTGCGCCACCACGCCCGGCATTTTTTTCTTTTTTAAAAATATTTTTTATTCATTTGTTTATTTATTTATTTGAGGGAGAGAAGGAGGAGAGGAGAGAGAGAATGGGCATGCCAGGGCATCCAGCCATTGCAAGTGAACTTCAGACACATATTCTCCCTTGTGCATCTAGCTTATGTGGATCCTGGAGAATCGAACTGGGATCCTTTGGCTTTATAGGCAAATGCCTTAACTGCTAAGCCATCTCTGTGCCCTCCCCCCAATTTTTTAAAATGCTCACTTTTGCTGGGCATGGTGGCACATGCCTTTTATCCCAGCACTGGGGAGGCAGAGAATTGCTGTGATCTCAAGGCCAGCTTGGGACTTCAGACTGAGTTCTGTGCCAACTTGGGCTAGAGTGAGACCCTACCCCTCAAAAGGCAAAACAAGCAAACAAAAAAGAATTAAAATGCTCAGGTTGGGGCTGGAGAGATTGGTCAGTGGTTAAAGGTGCTTGCTTGCAAAACCTGATGGCCCAGGTTTGATTTCCCAGTGCCCACATAAAGCCAGATACACAAAGTGGTACATGAGTCTGGTGTTTGTTTGTAGTGGCAGGAAGTCCTGGCACACCCATTTCTTCTCTCTTTCTTTCTTTACAAATAATAAAATATTTAAAAAGTAAAGTGCTTACTTTCCAAGTATACTAGGAAACCAGATAGATGAACTCTTTCTGCCTTTGTTGGGCTAGAAACCTATGGTCTCACGAATATTTCTTTTAAATGGTTTCTGATAGGAAACTTCAGGTAACAATGAAATAAAGCTTTATTTACTCTGGTGACCATTTTTCACAACTCCCAACATCTTGTCAGTTATCTTCCACTTGCGTGTGTGTGTGTGTGTGTGTGTGTGTGTATGTGTGTGTGTGTGTGTGTGTCTTGTAAAGCAACTTAGATTAAATGCTTTAAAGTGCTTCCATATGAATCATTGATAAAGATGTGGTCTAAGCATGAAGTGCCCTCCAAAAGGGCTTGTGCATTAAAGTCTTAGCAGCCAGGTAGTATTGTTAACTTGGAAGGTTCTAGAAACTTTAGGGGATGGAGCAAAGCTGGAAAAGTGGGTATCTCAGAAGCCCCTCTCTCTTGCCTTCCCTCCTCACTGTTATTCTGTCTGTCCTCTGCCCCGTGCTCCCAACACCATGATGCTCTGGCTCATGGCAGGCAGGATCAGTGACATCAAGTATCATGGACCCAAGCCTGTCTTTTCTTCTTTTTACCTTGCTTGTGGCAGGTATTATGTCATAGCAATGCAAAAGTGACTGATCCAGAGAACTGGTACCTAGAAGTGGAGGCATGCTGGGGCTACCTGGCCATGTGATTCATAAAAGCTTCTAGAACTGGTTTATGGGAGGAATTTGGAAAAGCTTCGAGGAACAGGCTAGAATTCCTCCTTCCAGTGGGGACTCAGAGGACAAGAATGCTGACAAGAGTGAAGACGCGGGGGGCCAGGCTCCGGAGGCTGCAGACGAGAGCAGGAATCCCCTGAGAACTGGAGTCGAGGCCACCGTGTCTGTCTGTACTCAGTCCATGTCCCAAGACTTTGCAGGAAGCTGAATTTAAAGGGGCTCCTTTCTAAGAGTGTCCCTTGAGTCACCAGGGATATTTTGAACTTAAGTCGCAAGGGATACTTTGAACTTGAACTTGGACAATGTCGGAACTGTTAAGATAATGGGGGTCTGTGGAGATTCGTGGATTGAATTCACTTTGTATTATGAGTTTTGTGCCCATAGCCAGCAGTAGAGGGGCTGGCAGCCTGGCACTCAGGATTCTACTATGCCAGCTCAACAGACTGTGCATAGCCTACAGAGCACGAGCCCACAGAGGTGGCCCCAGGGGCCATGGGGTGCCCAGGCGGGAATTTTGGCCAGCTTGTAGTTCAAGAGGGAGCCTAGCCTTTAGCACAGATACTGACTACATGGTATGGAGCAAATGGCTAGACATCTTTGAACTCCGTTTCCCCATCTGTGATTTGGGAAGAGTGTTGCCTATTTTAATGTCTGTTTTAAGTCTGAAGATGTTGGACAGGCAGACCCTAACATGAAGCAGATTATGTATTATGGTTTGATTTTATTTTACTTTATGTTTGAGACTGTCTTGTTATATAGCCTCGGCTGGTCTCAGGTGCCTCAGCCTTCCAAGAGATTATAGATGTGTGTCACTGATACAGGATTTTGAGGTTCACAAGGGGTTCTCCAAGTTTACAGGCCCCAACTTTGGGTCCTGTTCTGTTTTTAACAACTAATTGATAAAGTGAACTCAAGAAGAAAAATTATGAGTTATTGAGTTTATTTCAGGAGAGATCACAATTTGTGTGGTTTGTTTAGGGGAGGCAGGGGTCTAGGGAGAGAGGCTAGAGCAGAATCATAAACATGTGGGAAGAAGGAAACACGTTCTCATGTGGAAAACACTGCATAGTTTATAAGATTCCTTTTAAGAAAAATTGAGATTTTCAGAGCAAGACTGGAATACAGCCATAGCATGTGGAGGGGAATTCATAAAGCTTATCCAAGAGAAACTGAGGCTTTTAAAGAGAGATCACAGTACAGCCCCAAATGTGAAGAAAGTAGATTCTAGGAGCTTGTGTGGGAGACTTAGGAGGAACCTGCATGGCATCTGCCATGTGCTTTCCCATGGAGGGAAGTTAAGTGGGCAAATGGTGAGGCTCAAGGAAAAATGAGAGGCCAGATATCAAAGCAGAGACCAAGAGATTCAGAGGAGAAATGAGTAATGAAGAGAGTTACACTCATGGTTACCCTGAGCTCAAAGAAATCACACAGGTTGTTAGCGTAGAGTTGGTGAGGGCACCGCATGGTAGATCTGGAGTGTGAGGGAAGTACACATGTAGCGGACTTGGTGACCAAAGGAAAATCATACAAGTAATCAAAGTGAGAAATTATTCCAAACTAGAAAACAGAGGCAAGCAGGAAAGTTCAGATCAAGAAACAATGCTATGTTCTTCCACACCCACCTAGCCAGACTCACTTGTGTCCAAGCAGCACAGGGTAAAAGCTGAGGAAAGGGATGTGCGCGTGTGCGTGCGCGTACACACACACACACACACACACACACACACACACACACACACACGGTGTCACCAAGAGAGAGAGCAGAAGGCCACAGCTGTTACAGCATCAGATTCAGGTATGCAAGGGGAAGACCCAACTGGTTTGTAGATTTGGAGGGTGGACCCAGGGCCAGCCCATCTGGGCCATTTTATTTAGATAGCATGTAGACTGTGGGCAGCAGGCGACACTGTATATAAGTCTCAATCAGATACAAGATCCATTTCTGCCAAGAGTTCCGTTCTTGTGTCAGGGCAAGGTGGCATGTGGGGTGGGGTGGTAGTTTGAATAGATTCCCCCTAATATATTCAGTGTTTTATTAGTTTGCAGTTTGTATCTGCAGCCATCTGGCTGGAGGAGGTAGGTCTTAGGGTCTAGCCCTAAGGTGTACTGGTGGATTTGAGATTCCAATAAAAAGAGATGCAAAGTGTCTTAGTTCTACCTGGAGTTCCTGAAGTGTGCTGTGCTGTGTGTGTGACTTTTGGCTTGTGCTTCTCTCTCTCTGCAGGGTCCTGTGAAAACAGGCCAGCCTCTTCTACCATTGTGGAACTTCCCCTGGATCTGAAAGCTTCAGTAAGTATCTCTTTCTCCATAACTGTGCCTGGTCTAGAAGTTCATCTCAGCGAACCTGAAGCTGTCTGCTGCAGGTGGCATCTCCTGGCTCTCTCTTGGCCTCAATTTCTCACTGAAACTGCCTAAAAGAAGCTAGCTTTCACCTATCCCCCTTCACTGCCCTTGGATCCTGAGATTCTTGCTATTCTGTTAAGTGGTTTTTATCATTGCCAAAGATTTGGGGAGGTGCTGGTCCCTGAACAAGAACCAGTTACTTCACATTGCCCCAAGCTACTAGGATGTTAAAAATTGCAAAGACAGCCCAGGCATTTTGCCCTTGATTGACTTTTAATGTTATAATGGTGCTTCTGTTAGAATCAGAATGTCTCCATTTTGAACTCCGATTGCCATGTTACAATTGTAAGCCTCTGCTTCCCAAAAGTGACCCAGGCCACCTATCTTAATTGCAAAAATTGGTATTTCCCTGAAATGGCCCCAAATCATCTAATTATTATTTCCCTGAAGTGGCCCAAGCCCCCAAGAAAGGGGAAATGCTTCTGCAATCAAAGAATTTCCATGCCCCCACCACCCCACAAGAACCCCTAGTCTGCCGGAGAAGAGGCTCCTGACCCACCTGGCCAGAGCCCATCTTGGGCTTTCCTGAATAATGCCTGCCTCCACTGTTGAGCCCAGTCTTTCCTTCCCTTCTCTGCCTCCCTCCCCAGGAAAGGGCTCACTGTAGCCCAGGCTGACCTGGAGCTCACTCTGTAGTCCTAGGTTGACTCCGATCCTCCTACCTCTGCCTCCAGAGTGCTGAGTTTAAGGGCATGCATTACCTGCTTCTGGCCCACTTTTTAACAGCTTCAACCATGAATGCTCATTTATTAAAGTATTAAAAAGGAAGAACAGAGAGAGAACAGACAGCCCAGGGCTGGGGATATAGGTCAGTTGTAGAGCCCTTGTCCAGCATGTGCAAGGCCCCCACTTCCAAGCCTAGCACAACAAAAACAAAACAAAAACTCCCCCTCAGAAAAAACCCCAAGGAGGTATCCCACCATTTTTTCAATCAAACTCTCTTTGGAAAAGAAGTTGAATTATAATAAACAGCCAAATAGTTCATAAATCATAAGCACATATGTGTAAGCATGTTCATGTCTGTGAGTGTGTCATGTGGAAATCAGAGGACACCCTAGGGGTGTGGGGCCTCACCTTCCACCTTGTTTGAAAGAGGATCTTTCTAATTTCCTACTGTGAACACCACACTAGTGGGTCTGCAAGCTTGGGGATTCACCTGTTTCTACCTCCCCATGCCCTTGTCTACTGTGTCCTCTGGCTTTACTTGGTCCTGGGGATCTGAAATTCCATCCTTGGAAGTTTGCATAGCAAGTGCTTCTAACCACTGAACCATCTCTCCAGGCCAATCCTGCTAAATTTTACAAAGTGAGCACACCTATATGATCAACATTCCAACTAAGGAGCAAAATATTGGTTCAGAGTTTTGGGGTTCAGGAGGGTTTTCCCAAGTTGATGAACCCCAATTTTGGGTCCTGTCCTATTTTAACAAAGAATTGATAAAATGGGCTCAAAAGGATAAGTTATAAATTATTAAGTTTATCAAGGGGGAAGTCACAAATTGTGTGGTTTATTTAAGGGAAACTAGGATCTAGGAAGAAGACTAGAGCAGATTCCTAAGTATGTGAAAAGCAGGACACATGTACTCATGTGGAAAACACAGCAGAGTCTGTGAGGTTCATGTAAGAGAAATGGTTGTGCAGATCCATGAACACATGGAAGATGGAATCTAAGTGTTGATGTAGCGAGACTTAGAAGAGACTGCACACAGCAGCTGCCCTGAGCTTCCCCATGGGAGACAGTTAGGGGGCAAATAGTGGTGGCTTATGGAAGAATAGCAGGGGGAAACTATCAAAGCAGAGACCGAGAAATGAGTAGTAAACAGAATTATATCCATGGTTACACAGGCAACCGGCCCAGAGTTTAGAGAAAGCACTCATGTGGTAGGTCAAGAGTGTAAGAGAAATACACACGTGGCGGATTCAGAGACCAAAGGAAAATCATACAAGTAGTTAAAGTGAGAAGCTATCCCAAAGCGTAAAGCAGCAGCAAGCGGAAAAATTCCACAAACAGTACTCTGCCCCTCCCACCTCCACCTAGCTAGGCTGGGGAGGGGGGGAGGGGGAAGCCAGACACATGTGTATCTAAGCATCATGGACCAGGGCAAGGAGGAACACAGAGAGAGGGGGGAAAGCAAAACAAACAAAATAAAACCCCAAACCACTAGCCTTTATAGTCATTGAAAATGGATTCTTTCATCAGATTCAGGTATGCAAGGGGAAGATGGGTTGGTTTGTAGGGTGGATCCCAGAGGGCGGCCCACCCTGGTAGTATGCTACCCCGCGGGCAGCAGGGGGCGCTATAGCTGTGACAAATGAGTCCTAGTCAGACATCATTCCTGTGGCATCAGTTCTGTCTGGACCGCGGTTTCTAACTGAAACTGCCAAAAAGAAGCTAGCTTCCTCCTATTTCTCCTTCAATATGACCAGAAACCCCAAACTTTACTTGCACCCCTTTTTAGTCACCACCCACTCCAACACATTAGTATGACTTTCATCACCATACTGCTTTTTTTATTTTCTTGGTGCTGAGGACCGAACCCAGGGCCTTGTGCATGTTAGGCAAGCACTCATCCACTGAGCTAAATCCACAACCCTGTGTTTTAAAGGCTTTTAAAAATCAATGTGTGCGCATACCAAGCATACTAGGGCATTTGCCGCTGCAAATGAATACCAGACACTTGTGCCACTTTTTGTGTCTGGCTTTATTTGGCTGGTTTGGGTATTGAACCCAAGCCAGCAGTCTTTGCAAGCAAGTGCCAATAGTCACTGAGCCACCATCTTAGCCCTTTGCCTGGTTTTGGACTTTACACATCTGCAGTCATCTCTTCTGTATCTGACTTCACGAACTCCTCACTGTGTTTGTGGGAGCTGTCCACATTATCCCTCGTACTTGTGGCTCATTTATTCCCTAATGCCTGGGGTTTCCCCACTGTGTGAATATACTATGATTTGTTTGCAAGTAATTACTGTTCATGGAGTCAGTGCTTCTCATCACACACTATTCATTTGGCGTATGTGTGCATGTGATGCATATGTATGTGTTTGTACATACCCCATGCTCACGTGTGCAGAGGCCGGGTGGGGGGGAGACATTGGCATCCTCTGGCATAGCTGTTTTGCCATATATTTCCTTCAGTCTGAGTCTCTCTGTGCGTGGAGTTTACTGAATTTTGGCTGACCAGTGAGTGATCCTCCTGCCTCTGCTTGCCTCAGTGCTAGGGTTGCAGTGTGAGTGGCCATGCCTGGCTTCTCAAGTGACTTTTGGTAATCGAACTCAGATCCTAAGGCTTATGCAGCAACTGCTCTAGTCCACTGAACTGCCTTCAAGTCCATTTTGTATCATAAACTCTTAAAAGTGACTTCCAGAATGGGGTATCTGGACGCTTGTTATAACTAGCTGGTTAGTCTTTATATCATTTTACTTAAAAACCTTAGTTCTGGGGCTGGAGGGATGGGTTAGTGGTTAAGGCATTTGCCTGCAAAGCCAAAGGACCCAGGTTCAACTCCCCAGGACCCACGTAAGCCAGATGTACAAGGGGGCACATGCATCTGGAGTTTGCAGTGGCTGGAGGCCCTGGTGTGCCCATATTCATTCTCTCTCTCCCCCTCTTTCTCTGTCAAATAAATAAAAGATGAAAAGATAATGAATGTGGAATTTAAAAAAAAACAAAAACCTTAGTTCTATGGAGACTATTAGTCTTGGTAGGAAGGTTGTGGGAGGACCTGGAAGGTGCCATTGAGCTAACTATTGCACAGTCCTACCAGACTGCCCTTAAAACCTCCGTGGAGTAGGGCATGGTGGTGCACACCTTTAATCCCAGCACTTAGAAGACAGAGGTAGGAGGATTGCTGGAAGTTTGAGGCCAGTTTGGGAATTCCAGGCCAGGCTACACACTGAGACCCTGCTTTGATAAAAACAAACAACAAACCCCTCACTGGAGTAAGAGTCTCCCCAAAAGGCATGCTAGTGCCCTTTGGAAGGCGTTTCCGCTGTTTCCAACAGTTATTTGGAATTGTGAGAGTGAAGCTCCCACCCTAATTTCTCAGACTTTTAGTGCTGGAATGAAACTCAGAAGATGCTAGGAAAATGGTCTGCCCCTAAGCTATACCCCCAGGCTATTATTTTTTCAAACCTGTTCCACTTCCTGGTGGAACCATAGTTATATTTAAAGGTTTTCTGATTTCCTTAAGTTTCTTTGAACGATATTGCTTTGATATTGGTGATCAAGTAACTTATCTCTGCCCTGTATTTGCTTGTTTTATTAAAAGCCCCAGGATAATATCAGGTCAGAGGCTGGCCAACCCAGCTGTAGATTATTTGAGTGGAGCATCTGGAGTTAATTTTCAGATATTTTGGTAACAATAAAATTCCCAATATATCTTGCCCCAAGCACTTTCATACTTTGTTATTTTTTAAGTCTGTAATTTAGAAAAAAAGTTCATCTTTAGACTTTTAGTTACTTTATTTTTTACTCATTCAAATGATGTTTGTAGAAAAGACACTTTGTTCCAAGAAACCTGTAAGACATTAAAATCCTCCTCACTCTATTACCCTTGCCAGAAATAGACAAGGTGGCTGCCAAGAATAAATGAAGCTTTACAATCACTTGGTAAAAGCATGTGGCGTTGTTTTTCAAAATTGAACGTTGATATAACCTATGACCGAACAATTTCATTCCTGAGTTATACAAGATGATGTGGGAATTCAGAGTGTCTCTGAGAGCGAGCAAGCTTCTCCCAGCTTGTGCTTGGGTTGTAATTCAGGAGTCAGGGAGCTTGGTGTTCACAGCCACCCAAATCTTCCACTGAGTCAGTGGCCTCCAGATTTTTGTTGTTTATTTTTATTTATTTATTTGAGAGTGACAGACAGAGAAAGAGGCAGAGAGAGAGAGAGAGAGAGAGAGAAGAGAATGGGTGCGCCAGGGCTGAAACTGCTAATGAACTCCAGACACGTGCGCCCTCTTGTGCATCTGGCTAATGTGGGTCCTGGGGAATTGAGTCTTGAACCAGGGTCCTTAGGCTTCACAGGCAAGTGCTTAACTGCTAAGCCATCTCTCCAGGCCCAGATTTTTGTCTTGTGAATGTTGGTGAACTAAATCCATGTACCAGGGTGGATCCTTTATCATTTTTTTTTCCCTTGTGGGATAAGTTCAACGCTTACTTCATTAGCTTTCAAATGTCTTTGGTTATCTAAAGAATATACTTAGGCTCTAAGTTTTGCTTGAAAATTCCATCTCTAGCCGTCCTGAGTATATGTTTGTATGCATGACTTCACTGTGTTTCCTTCTAAACTTTTTGCAACTTCATCAGTGTTCTTTTATCCAGAGTGAACGGAAGATATCTTAATCACTAGATTCCTTTATCCTGTCAGTTCTATTTCCAGTGCATTGTGATGAAAGAACATGATCTGATGATGTCATTCCTCTGGGATTTCTTGAGATTTCCTTTGTGGCCTGATACATAATTGAGTGTGTGAATGTGGTGAGCTTCAAAACGTGCACGGTCCCGGGCTGGGCTGGTGGCGCAGGGCTGGAGCCAGTGCTGAGGCTGCGCTGGGCTCTGGGTTTGACCCGTAGCAACAATAATTTAAAAACAAAAGGTATCTTTGCTTATTTGTTTGGTGCAGATTCTCTAGAATTCATTGGCTTCATAAGAAGCAGTGTGGTTTGGAAAAGAGAAAGAAAAAGTGTCAGGAACCTGGTCTTAGCAGGAAAAGTGAGCAGGTTCCAGACTTAGAACCTGAATGAAGGCCTGGGAAGTCCCGGATGTAGTTGTTTGTGGTGTGTGTGTGTGTGTGTGTGTGTGTGTGCATGTGTGCATGAGTGATTCGGGGTCTGGGGAGATGGCTCAGTGGCCCAAGGTGCTTTCTTGTAAAATCTTCCTGCCCTGGCTCAATTCCCATCACCCACATAAAACTGGATACAAAAATTGGTGTAAGAGATGGAGAGATGGCTCAGTGGTTAAGGTGCTTGCCTGCAAAGCCAAAGGACCTAAGTTCAATTCCCCAGTAAAGCCAGAAGCACTAGGTTGAACATGTATGTGGAGTTTGTTTGCAGAGGCTAGGGGCTCTGCTTCACCTATTCTCTCTCTCAAATAAATAAATAACAAATAGTTTTTTACTTGCTGCAAGCATCTAGCATTTCTTTATAGCAGCAAGAGACCCTGTCATCTCCCCTGACATGTGTATGCAAATAAATAATTTTTAAATAATATTTTATTTATTTATTCGAGAGATAGAAAATAGGCACACCAGAGCCTCTAGCCACTGCAAATCAACTCCAGATGTATGTGCCACCTTGTGCATCTGACTTACATGGGTTCTGGGGAATCAAACCCAAACACTTTTGCTTTACAGGCAGGCACCTTAACTGCTAAGCCGTCTCTCTAGCCCTGCAACTAATACTTAAAAAAAAAAAATCCACAGACCCTAGAAAGTTGAGAAAGACTTTATTGTAGAGTTCCAGAGAAGGGAAGAAGAAACAGCATGCTGGGAAGCAGGAGAGGGTGTCTGGGAAGGGAAAAGGCTGACCTTGATTGGAGTCTTTTATGGGAATTCACTGGGTGGGGGCTGAGCTGGTCAGTCCTGTTTCCCAGAAAGGGAGCAACCCCACTTCCATTGCTAGAAAAGGGGAGTGTCTTCCTTGGTAGGAGGTGAACTTCCAGGAATCTTCTCACATTTCTGGCCTTTAGGGAGGTGAAAGCTGAGGGGAGTCCTTGAGAGAAAAAGAGATCCAGAAGAAGTGGGTGCCCCCTGTGGTAGTTTGAATTTGTGTCCCCCAATAGACTCAAGTCTAGCAGGCAGACTCCTGCTGTGGGGGGGCGTGTCACTGGGGCAACTGGATCTGAACTCCAGCCTAAAGGACCGCAGAGTGCTTGTGCTCTGCCCTGGGTTCCCAGAGCATGCTTGTTAGTGGTTCTGCTGGTGGTTTTTCTCTGCACAGATTTGGTAAAGGGAGCTGGGCTCTTCCACCACTATGGCCCCTCCTCTGGATCTGTAAGCCTGAACTAAATCCCTTTCTCCCATGAACTGTGTCTGGTTTGGAATTTCATCCCAGCAATGTGAAACTGACTGTGACACCCCCCTCCTTACAGGCTCAAGGACACTTCTAGACTTCAGCTCGTTTTGGTTTTCCGGGGTTCTCTTATGCCTAAACGGCCTCTGCATAACTAACAATCTTCCTAACACCACAATTTGTAACAACAACAACAAAACAGGTATCCATGAACAGCAGTGTGAATGAATCAAATGTCACAGGATGGAATATTATGTAAAACCAAATGAATGATCCACAATGGGGCTTCTGAGCTGGATGAACATCCAAAAAACAATAGTGAATAAAGAAAATCTGCCGGGCATGATGGCACACACCTTTAATCACAGCACTCGGGAGGAAGAGGTAGGAGGATCACAGAGTTCAAGGCCATGCTGAGAACATCGTGAAGTCCAGGTCAGCTTGGGGTAGAGTGAGACCTTACCTCAAAAATCCAAATAAATAAATAGAAAGAAAGTCTTATAAAGCAGAAGGTCTAGCATGCTGTACATAAATTTTGAAGAAAAAAAAAGCTGGGAGTGATGGTGCATGACTTTAATCCCAGTGTTTTGGGAGGACAAGGTGGGAGGATCACTGTGAGTTTGAAGACAGCATGAAACTACATAGTGAATTTCAGGTCAGCCTGGGTTAGAGCAAGACCCTACTTTGAAAAAAAATAGTTTATTTATTTGTGAGTGGAGAGAGAAAAAAATGAGTATGAGTATGCAAATCTCTTGCCACTGCAAATGAACACCACTTTGTGTTTCTGGGTTTACATGAGTACTGGATAATCAACCAGGACCAGCAGACTTTATAAGCTAGTACCTTTAACCACTGAGCCATCTCTCCAAACCAGTGGTTTTCTTATAATCCATTGAAATATTCATCTACTGATTTGGAAAGTCCCTCATCTTTCGACATCTCATCTCTTGTCTAGTGCAGTTTTATTTAATTTTTGTACAATTTTGATATGAAATGCTAATATATGGAATGAAAATTTCCATATCTTCAGATGATAAGATGGCATCATCCTTCCTTGTCTCCAGGTTCCACATCCACAAGTCCAACTTACCTTGGATCAAAAGTACTTCAAAAAACAGCTGTGTGTGGTGGCGCATGCCTTTAATCCCAGCAGTCAGGAGGCAGAGGTAGAAGGATCACTGTGAGTTTGAGGACACCCTGAGACTAAACCTGGACCAGAGTGAAACCCTACCTCAAAAAACAAACCAAAATTGAAAGAGAATTCCAGAAAATTTCAAAATCGGAAGCTTGGCTCTGTTGCCCACAGAATGATACACAGAGCCCACGTGCATGAAGGTTTGGAGCAGAGATTCCCTGAGGGCCTCCACTCTCTCTCTCTTGCACTTACCTGAGCATTTTCACCTTAGCTAGCCTTCCATTACAATGCAGTGGGGCCTCTGATGGCTGCTGCTTGCATTCGCATTGAACATATGCAGTCACCTGTCATTCCCTAAACAATCATTAGAATAGCAGTTTATGTAGCAGTTACAAGAGGTATTATCAGTCATCTAGGTAAAGTGTCTGGGAGGGTATGGAGAGTTTTTATGTAAATACTGTGGTAGTTTAAATGGATGCCCCCCTCAATATATTCAGGAGTTAAAAATATATATTATTTATTTGAGAGAGATAAAGAAGCAGAAAGAGAAAGGGAGAGAATGGTCATGCCAGGGCCTCCAGCCACTGCAACAAACTCTAGATGCATGTACCTCCTTGTGCATCTGGCTCATGTGGGTCCAGGAGAGTTGAACCGGGATACTTTGGCTTTGTAGGCAAACACCTTAACTGCTAAGCCATCTCTCAAGCCCATATTCAGGATTTTATGACAGTTTGTAATTTAGAGCTACAGCCACCAGGCTGGAGGAGGTATTGTCACTGGGCAGATCTTCAGGTCCAGCCCTAAGATATAAAGGTAGATTTAAAATTCCACTCTAAAAATATATAAAGTGCCTGAGCTTTGCCTGAAATTCCTAAGTGTGTGGTGTGTCTTTTTCTCTCTCTCTGCTTAGACCTGTAAAAACAGGCCAGCTTCTTCTGCCATTAGGGAACTTCTTCTGGATCTATAAGCTTCAATATCACTTCCTCCATAACTGTGCCTGATCTGAAAGTTCATTTCAGCAACCTAAGGGTATCTGCCACAAATACCATGGAATTTCACATAAGGAAATTGAGCATTCTCAGATTCTGGAACCTGTAGGGATCCTGGGCCTGATCCCCCCCAGACCTGGAAGAAGGGTTTATTCTGTGCATTTCAGTGGCTCACTGATGAGGCACTTGCTCCTGCTAAGAGTGACTGTGTATTGAGTTCTTACAGGATCCAATCTAACCACCTGAGTTTTTCTTCAAAGCTCCAGGGTCTTTGGTGAGTTCATGAATGGAAATGAGGTTGGCAGAGTGTCTGGTATGGGCGTGTTTGGGTAATTAGGTCTCTACGCAGTGGACATGGTAATCAGTTCTTCCATTGTTCACAGAGGGAAAGTGTGGATTTGGAGCTTTAGAGCCAGCCTTCGAGGCATGTTCTGCTGTTTCCACCACAAACCTGTGTGTACACAGCTGTTTCCAAGGTGTTCTGGCTAGGAGTCAAAGGGAAAAAAAGAGATCTGGACTGATCTGGACATGCCACACACAATTTTAGATAGATACATAGACGAAGAACAAAACCACATCTATATATTCTGAATTTTTTTTGAGTGTGTATGATATATGTATACATGTGCATGCATTTTTTTTCATGTGTGTGGGTGCATGTGTGTATATAGAGACCAGGGGTTGACATCAGGCATTTTTTTTATTACTCTCCACTTTATTTATTATGACAGTACTTCTCATTTGAACCTAGAGCTTATCAGTACAGCTAGTCTACATAGCCAACTTTCCCTGAGGGTCCCTGTCTCCACCTCCTAAGCTCTGGGATTACATTCAGACTTCTATGCCCATCCTGCTGTATGTGGGTACTAGAGGGTCCCAACTCTGATCCTCACACTTACATAACAAGTGTTTTACCCACTGAGCCATCTACCCACACTCTTTTATTAAAATTATTTTTATTTTTTTTAAATGGAAGGGTTTTACCCACCTCTGCCTTCTCATGGTCAGTGTTCTTCATAATATCTCCTCTTTCCTTCTTTCTCTCTTTTTTTAAATGAAACTATTATTCTTTAATTGTTTTATTTTTTATTTATTTGAAAGAGAGAGAAAGAGGCAGATAGAAAAAGAGAAAGAGAATGTGTGTGCCAGGGCCTTTGGCCACTGCAAATGAACTCTAGACACATAGGTCCTGGGGCACTGAACCTGGGTCCTTTTGCTTTGCAGGCAAATGCCTTAACCATGAAGCCATCTCTCCAGCCCATCCTTTTTCCTTTTCTTAATCTAATAAACTCTCTAAATCTCTAATAAAGTCTCTAAACTTTACCTTCTGGTCTGAGAATTTCAATTCTTTGATTTCATAAGGTAAGAATCTAGAGATAACCCCAAATTATTGCTGCCTTAGCAGATGTTAATGCATTGCCAGAGGAACCCAATTCCTGTTTCATATTGACGTGTTGGTATTATTGGCCCTTTGGAATTTCATATTGGTGCATTGGCTGGGAACATCAGAGGATAAGTGTTCTCCTACCTTCTCATGGCTGTGGGCATGATCTGTTCTGTCTCCCAATTCTTTATCTTCTCTGAAACTTTCTTAAAGACTCAATTCTGTGATTTTTAAATCTCTTTGCTCCTAAGACACAGGCTTAGAGTTCCACAATGGTTCAGCACAATGCCAAGCAACTGTTTGCTGTTTGTAGTGTAAATGAATACTAGTTTATGACAATTAGATGGGAACATGGACACCTGCTTGCACGTCTTTCAGCTGAGCCCCCACCCCAGGCCAGTGCAGTGATGGTAGCTGGCCCCTGGGATGGAGAGAGGCAGCAAGCTCTCTCTTCGACCTGGTTCAACGTCCTCACCCTCTGACAAAGTTACTGCAAGAAAGAAGAATCCTGGGCCATTGAAGAACAAAATAAATAAATATGAAATGGGCACCCTACGCAAACGCCTTTTACTCTAGGGGCTCAATATTCACTGGTCCATGTAACTCACAGAGAAGCCACAGGACACCCTAGGTGTGCCAAGTCCTCCTTGAATGCAAGTCTCATTTCAGAAAGGATCTTGCACATAGTCAACAACTAGGGGTGCCTTCCAAGAATGTTTGAAATGAAAATATATGGCTCCTGGCTGAGGAGATGGCTGAGTGGGTAAAAGCACTTGCTGCACAAGTATGAGGATCTGAGTTCAGTCCCAGACATCCATGTAAAAAGTCAGACATGGCCATGCATGCTTATAAACACCATTGCCAAGAGGGGCAGAGACAGGAGAGTGGCTGCAGCTCACTGGTCAGCTAGCCTGACTGGAAAATGGCAGCTCCAGTTTTCAGGAGAAACAGTCTCAAGAAAATAGAACAGAAGAACATTCAAACACCAGTGTTCTCCTCTGGCTACCACACTATGCACACAGGGTACATTCATTCATCTGCACATGCATTCACCATATACACCCATACACACACAGTCACCAAAACATTTTTTTTTAAAGAAAATATGGGTTGAAGATATGGGTCAGTGGTTAAGTACATATCTTGTGCAAGCATGAGGACTTAAAAGGGTTTGAGAGACCACTCAAGTTTGAATCTCCTGAACCCACATAAACAGCTATAATGGCTATACATATCTGTAACCCCAGTTCAAGCAGAGACAGAAGAATCACTGGCAGGCTTCAGGATCAGTAAGAGACTCCTTTTCCAGGAAAAATAGTTGGGTAAGTAATGGAGGAGGATACTCCACATTCCCCTCTGGCCACAGCAGGTGAACCCATGGGGCACCCCATCAGCACATAAATATGCATACAGCACACCATGCACACCACCACTACATTCACACCATCACTCCACACACACCACCACTCCACACACACTACTACCACACACACACCACCACATACCACACACCATACTACACAAGTATTGTAAAGAAAGAAAGAAAGAAGATATGTAGCTTCTGAATAAGAAGAACACCCATTTGTCTAAGGCGAAATGAGACCTTACTTCACCTATGAACACATATGACTTTAACTCAATACACATTTATCCTGTGTGTTTTTGTGTGTTTAACATGCATATAAGACTTGTGCGAATTTTCACTAAGTACCATGGCATAACCCAGCATACATGCATCCCTTGTATTGCGTTAGGCATCATCAGTAGCCTGGAGATGGTTGACAGCATTCAGGAATATGTGCCATTTTATAGAAGGGGCATGAGCACCCACAGACTTTGGCATCCTTGGAAAGTCCTGAAGCAGATACTGAGGGATGACTCCATATATGTGTATGCATATACAGCGGTTATTAACAAGGAGAAGCTCATGTGCTTATGGAGTCTCAGCAAGCAGAAGACCCAGGATCCCTGATGGGGTCATTTCCAGTCTGGATGTAGCTCCAGTTTGAAGGAATAGGAATCAAAGTAGCAGAGGGTGGCAGGATGGAGACCCAGGAAGAGCTGATGGTCCCATTCAGGTCTGCAGTCCATGGGAGGGATTGGCAAGAGGACTCTCTTCCTGCTCTGACAGGATGAAGAGCATTCACACTGGAAGGAATGTCCACTCTCCTCAGAGAATGAATTCCATTGTGAACTTTACCCACACACCCAGAGAAATGTTTGACCAAAGACTGGACACCCTGTGGCCACATGAGCTCAACAGCCACACTCTTCTCAATCTTTTTAAGTCGAGTGTTAAGGCTTAATTAAGATGTGAGCTGGGCATGGTGGCACATGCCTTTAATCCCAGCACTTGGGAGGCAGAGGTACGAGGATCACTGTGAGTTCAAGGCCACCCTGAGACTACACAGTGAATTTCAGATCAGCTTGAGCTAGAGGGGAAAAAAAAAAGATTTGGGCTGGAGAGATGGCTTGGTGGTTAAGGTGCTTGCTTGAGAAGCCTAAGGACCCAGGTTCAACTCCCCTGTACCCACAAGGTGGCACATGTGTTTAGAGTTCATTTGCAGTGGCTAGAGGCTTTGGCAATGGGTACACCATACATTCTCTCTCTTTTTCTCTCTCTCTCTCTCTCAAATGAATAAATTAAACATTTTAAGAAAAATTTAGTTAAAGTTTTACATTCCTTTTTCTTCTATGCTTCCTTCCTTTCCTCCCTCTCTTCCTTCCTCAATTTTTGAAAAAGAACCTTCTATTTTGTTCATGCTGGCCTCAAAATCCTGGGCTCAAGTGATCCACCTACATCAGCTTCTAGAGAGCTGGGAGCCCCCCCACCAGCCAGGCACTTGGCATTGGGCCCAACAACTTACATAGTTTTAATGCACAGACTATGAGTTCTTCCCATTTTTTTCCGAACACAAATCATTATATATTCACCAGCACATAGAACTGTTTGCATGTGGTTTTCAAAATCAATATAAAAGTAATTTTTATTTTATTCCATGTCAAGTACCATTTCTGTTCATCAATTATACTTCCATAAAATTGGGGAGGGGGTGTGATATTCCCAAGATCAATCCATCTCAGCTTTGGTGAGACTTGCTTCAATATACAAGTTTTTGTTTATCCATTCCATCAACGGGATGTTTGGGTTGTTTTGAGTATTTCTCCAGTACAATGTTATCAACTATGGCTTCTCCTGGTGTGGGCTTTCTCCTGTAACTGTATAAAAAATTTCCAAGGGATACTCTGGACCTGTTATGAGTAATGATCAGGTCAGAGCATGTAGATCTTTTTTTTTTTTTTTTTTTTTTTTGAGGTAGGGTTTCATTCTAGCTCAGGCTGACCTGGAATTCACTACATAGTCTCACAGTGGTCTTGAACTCACAGCCATCCTACTACCTCTCCCTCCCGAGTGCTAGGATTAAAGGTGTGCACCACTATGCCTGGCTCTTCTGTCTTTTTGTTTCCTGTCCACCATATGGTGAGCAGCTTCCATATGGTTCATGACCCCAACTAACCCAAGGCCATGGGACAAGGGACTATGAACTGACACCTATGATACCTTGAGCCTAAAACACATCTTTCATTCTTTAAGTTCATTTTCTTAGGTGTTCTGCCATAGCAACAGAATTCTGGCTTACACAGTATGCATGTGCCTAATTTCAGGCCTATTTGGCCAGGTGTGGTGATGCATGCCTTCATCTCAGCACTCAACAGGAGGATTGCTGTGAGACTGAGGTCAACCTAGGACTACAGAGTGAGTTCCAGATTAGCCTGGGCTAAAGTGAGACCCTACCTCAAACGCATGCACATGCGCGCGTGCACACACACACACACACACATGCACACACACACAAAGTATGTATTTCAGTAACAGTAGTTATTCTTCCATATATCTTCTAAACTGTTCTAAAGTTTTATGTGTGAGGTATGATGAAGGAATGTACAGCTCTCTTTTGAGAATTATGATGTAATCGATCGCTTATCTACTGCTGTGTAACAAACACCCTCAAGTTTAGCAGCTTACAGCCACACTTGTTACCCATAGATTCTGAGGGTCAGGGGCCAGGAATCAGAAAGCTGGGTGGGTCTTGGCTTGGGGTTTCTCATGAGGCTTCAGTCTTATTGCTATGGACTGAAGATCCCCTCCCCCACAGTTCATATGTTGGAGTCAATCCACAACAAGATAGAATTTGCAAGCAGAGTCTTTGGAAAGTGATTGGATTTAGATGAGTCATGAGCCATGTGATAGGTTTAGTGCCTTTATAAAAGAGAAAGAGGGCTGGAGAGACGGCTTAGTTGTTAGGTTCTTGCCTACAAAGCCTAAGAACCCAGGTTCGATTCCCCAGGACCCACATAAACCAGATGAACAGGGTGATGCATGAGTCTGGAGTTGGCTTGCAGTGGTTGGCTGGAGGCCCTGGCATGCCCATTCTCTGTCTTTCTTTCTCTGCCTCTCTCCTTCTCAAATAAACAAATATAAAGAAAAGGAGAGGAAGAGAGCAGCTCCAATCACTACCATAATCACAGGTCACCAGGGGTCTTCTCAGACACTGGATGGATCACCATCGTATCTCAGATGTTGAGCTGGAGGAGCTGAGACACCAAGTCTGTGGTATTTCGTCCAGCTGACCAAGAACGTGGATGGAGACAGCTGAAGTCCCCAGTGAGAGGACTGGCTTCCAACATGGTGCATTCATGTGGCCCTTGGCTGGAGGTCTCGGCCCCTCCCAGGAGCTCTCTCCACAGGGCTGACTAGGGGTCCTTGTGATGTGGTAGCTAGCTTTCCCCAGGGCGGAATATTCACTCAAGACCAGAGCAAGTGTGAGCAAGCAGGAAGCTGCTATGACTTCCATGACGTAGCGTCTAAAGTCACACACTGTCACTTCTGCTTTCTTCTACTAGTTATAAGTGAGCCACTAAGTCTAACCACACTTGGTGGGAGAGAGCTTCCATCTCACATCTTAAAGGGAGGGGTATCCGAGAACTATGGCTGTTCAAATCCACCATTGGTATCAAACGTGGGATGTTCCACCCCTAGTCACTTTGCTTTAAAAACCACCCTTTCCTCAGATGCACGTTGGCCTTTGCCAGCAACTTCCTTCTGACCAGACATATGTGGGGCTGTGTGTTCACCACAGCTGCAGGTACCTGCTTCCGCCCCAAGACCGCGCTTTGCAAATCTTGATGTGTGGATGTTCCTCATGGCAAGTCATCCAATGTTGGGTACTTTTCTCATTGCTCTGACCAAACACCTCAACAGACAACTAAGGGGAGAGAGGGATATTTTGGCTCCGGGGTTGGAGATACAATCCTTTGTGGCAGGGAGAGGTGGTGGGAGGCTGCTGGCTCACATCTTGCTGGATCAGGAAGCAGAAAAGGGGGAATGATGGTGTTCCACCAACTTTCTCTTTTTTCCCCTTTAGGTTCAACTCAGTACACCAAGACCACAAGATGGTGGCACCCACTTTCAGGGTGGGTTTTCCCCTTAGTTAATACCCTCTGGAAACATTCTCACAGACACACCTGAAGATGTGCTTTGTGGGCTTAGCAGCGAAAGGTGCTTACTTGCAAAGTGTGCCAGCCCTGGGTTCAATTCCCCAGCCACTCATGTAAAGCCAGGAAGACATTCTTTGCACTGCAAGAGACTGTAGTGCACCACCACCTCCCAAACATGCAAACAAATAAATTAAAATATTTTTAAAGGGCTTTAGAGATGGCTTAGCAGTTAAGGCGCTTGCCTACTAAGCCTAAGGACCCTGGTTTGATTCTCCAGGTCCCACATTAGCCAGATGCACACTGTGGCGCATGCATTTGGGGTTCATTTGCAATGGCTAGAGGCCCGGGTGTGATCATTCTCTCTCTCCTTCTGTATATAATAAATAAACAATAAAAATATTTTTAAAAGATATGCCTCAGTAATACCTTAGATCTCTCCCTCTCTCCTTTTTATTCCAGTTTTTCGAGGTAAGGTCTCACTCTAGCTCAGGCTGACCTGGAATTCACTATATAGTCTCAAGGTGGCCTTGAACTCATGGTGATCCTCTTTTCTCTGCCTCCCAAGTGCGGGGATTAAAAGAGTGTGCCACCACACCTGCCTGGTTCCCTGGATGTCTCTTAACCTAGTTAAATTTACAATAGAAATTAATCATCACATCTATGAACCACACCTGCTTGATACACAAATCCTTGGTTCCCTCCTTGAATCTAGCCTTAAAGTTAGGGTACTGGGGAGGTGGCTCAGTGGTTAAAGGCTCTTAATTACAATGTCTGATAGTCTGGGTTCAATTCCCTAGTACCCACATAAAGCCAGATGCACAAAGTGGCACATGTGTCTGAAATTTGTTTGCCATAGAATTCTCTCTCTCTTCCTCTCCCTCTCCCTCCCTCTACTTCTCCTCTCTCCCTCCCCCCTTTCTCTCTCTCTCTCTCTCTGTTTACAAATGAATGAAGTGTTTTTAATAGACTTTCAGTGAGATAGTAGTAAAACGATAGCCACTTTCTGCCCTAAACCTTGTACCTGTGGGTCTTTGTTCTCTTGATGCTCTGAGTCACTAGGTGAATAGTCTGCTGGCTCTCCTCCTGCTGAGAACCCCTTCCCCCAGGAGATGAGGAAGGGAAGAGCCAAAACTTTGCCATCTCAGCCAGCCGCTGAGGGCAGTGAGCGCAAAGCCAGTGTGCCCCTGGCTCAAGAACAGCAGTACTGCCCTCCTGAGCCCACACCAGCCTCCTGGCAAAGCCAGCTGGTTTAAGCCAGGAGCTCTGAGAGGTCTGTGCACCAGATAGATATTGAAACAGCTCCCCCACCCACTACTGCACTTCATCTCCAAACTTACCTGACACTTAAAAAAATAAATTTATTCATTTATTTGAGAGAGAAAGTGGGGGAGAGAATGGGTGCACCAAGGCCTCCAGCCACTGCAAACGAACTCCAGATGCATGCACCACCTTGTGCATCTGGCTTATGTGGGTCCTGGGGAATCGAACCTGGGTCCTTAGGAATTGTAGTCAAGCATCTTAACTGCTAAACCATCTCTTCAGACCCTTGATACTAAATTTTATTGGTGGGGGAATAACATTGAGTATTTTTTTTTTTTTGGCTAACTATTCAGCTCTCTTATTTCTGTTCAATAACTAAAAAAGGTTTTTGCTCTAAAGTTATGAACATCATTTGCTTATTTTTGTGATCAGTATCATCCCCTTTATTTAAATGTTCTTTTTTAGCCAGGAGTGGTGGTGCACGCCTTTAATCCCAGCACTCAGGAGGTAGAGATAGGATCACCATTGAGTTTGAGGCCACCCTTGAAGTTATTTTTATTTTGTTTATTTATTTTTGTTTCTTTCCAGGTAGGGTCTCACTCTATCTCCTCCTACCTTTTGTCTCCCGAGTGCTAGGTAGCCTTGGATTTTTATCCCTCTGCCTTCTACCTCTGGAGTGCTGGGATTACAGGCATGTGTTTCCATGCCTGGTTTATGTGATCCTGGGAATCAAACACAGGGCTTCCCATATTCTAGGTATTGTAAACAGCTTTAGGTCACTGGAATGAACCTCAAAACCAGGCACAATTATGAGAGGAAGGAAATTTATTTGAGGCTCACAGATCCACAGTGGCAGAAGAAGCTGTCCCCCCTTTACAAGACCAAGCAGAGAGAGAGAAAAGCCACCACCACACACCAGCACCAACGAGTACGTTCCAGGAACGCCAGCCGAGCTCAGGCTCTCTGCAGATCTTTACAGGGGAATCCCAGATCCACCCCCACACCTTAGGGCTGGAGCCTAGGATCCACCCACAGTGATTACCACCAGCCAGGCAGCTGGAGATCCAAATTACAAGTTTTAGGTAAACTCCTGAATCAACTGGAGGACATCCATTCCAACCACCACGTTAGGTAAGCACTTGACTGACTGAAGCCCATATTTTAAATTTAGGATTTGTACATTCATATTAATAAATATTAATATAGTTTTTCACTTGGTGATTTAAAACATTATTGTCTGAACAAAAGTAAGTAGTATTTCCCTTGATTCTGCTCCCTGTAATTATTTGGCTAAAGTCAGAATGGTCTGCCCTTGAAGGTTTGGTTGCATTTTGTGTGGTATCTGCAATCCCAGCACTACAGAGGATGAGGCAAGAGGATTTCTGTGACTTTGGGGCCAGCCTGGGATACAGGGTGAGAGTAAGTCTCAAAAAGTATGGGTAAAGTTGTTGGAACCTGATCCCTTTCTTGGCAAGAGGTTTTTGATTACTCAATTTTAATAATTATTGCCACATGAAGCTTTTTTATTTATTTTTTTTGGGGGGGGGTTATTTAATGAGTTTTCAAAACTGTAGACAAGGATTTGCTTGTAGCTATTTTTTTTGTTACTGATATTTATTTTGCCTTTTCTAATCAGTCTTCCCAGAGACTTGCCTATTTTTAAGTAATAATATTTTATTTCTAATTGGCAATTTTAACACTTTTTTATGCAGCAAGGCCTCCAGCTAGTGCAACTGGACTCCAGACTCGTGTGCTATCTTGTGCGCAAATGCAACCTTGCGAGCTTGGGTCACCTGTGCGTCTGGCTTATGTGGGACCTGAAGGATCAAACATGGAGCCTTAAGTTTCACAAGTAAGCACCTTAACTGCTAAGCCATCTCTCCAACCCTTAATTGGTAATTTTTATATTCTTGGCTTTTATTCTATTTTTTTCCCCCAAGGTATGGTTCTAGCCCAGGCTAACCTGGAACTCACTCTGTAGTTCCAGGCTGGCCTCAAACTCACAGTGATCCTCTTACCTCTGCCTCCCTCATGCTGGGATTAAAGGTGTATGCCACTACGTCTGGCTGACAAGTAGTTTGTGTGTGCAGGTGTGTGTGCACGTGTGCACACGTGCATGCATGTTTGTTTTGGTTTTTTAAAATCTATTAATTTTTTATAATTTTATTTATTTGTTTGAGAGACAGAAAGACAGATAGATAGAGAATGGGCATGCCATTGCCTCTAGCTACTGCAAAATGAACTCCAGATGCATGCACCACCTTGTGCATCTGGCTTACATGGGTTCGGAGGAATTGAACTCAGGTCCTTTGACTTTGCAGGCAAGTACCTTAACCACTATGCCATCTCTCCAGCCCCTTATGCTATTATTTTTGGTTTTACATTTACTTATTCTTTCTTCTATATTTTTTTTTTATTACCTAGATTCCATTTATTTATTTACTTGACAGAGAGAGAGGGAGAGAATGGGCATGCCAGGGCTTCCAGCCACTGCAAACAATCTCCAGACACAGGCGCCCCCTTGTGCATCTGGCTAACGTTGGTCCTGGGGAATTGAACCTGCTTGCTTTGGCTTTGTAGGCAAGCACCTTAACTGCTAAGCCATCCCTCCAGCCCTTACCTAGATCCTTTATCATTTTTTTTCCTTGTGGGATAAGTTCAACGCTTACTTCATTAGCTTTCAAATGTCTTTGGTTATCTAAAGAATATACTTAGGCTCTAAATTTTGTTTGAAAAATTCCATCTTTAGCCGTCCTGAGTATATGTTTGTATGCCTGTCTTCAATGTGTTTCCTTCTAAACTTTTTGCATGTTCATCAGTGTTCTTTTATCCAGTGTGAACGGAAGATATCTTAATCACTAGTTTCCTTTATCCTGTCAGTTCTATTTCCAGTGCATTGTGATGAAAGAACATGATCTGATGATGTCATTCCTCTGGGATTTCTTGAGATTTCCTTTGTGGCCTGATACATAATTGAGTGTGTGAATGTGGTGAGCTTCAAAACGTGCACGGTCCCGGGCTGGGCTGGTGGCGCAGGGCTGGAGCCAGTGCTGAGGCTGCGCTGGGCTCTGGGTTTGACCCGTAGCAACAATAATTTAAAAACAAAAGGTATCTTTGCTTGTTTGTTTGGTGCAGATTCTCTAGAACTCATTGGCTTCATAATAAGCAGTGTGGTTTGGAAAAGAGAAAGAAAAAGTGTCAGGAACCTGGTCTTAGCAGGAAAAGTGAGCAGGTTCCAGACTTAGAACCTAAACGATGCCCTGGGAAGTCCCGAATGTAGTTGTTTGTGGTGTGTGTGTGTGTGTGTGAGAGAGAGAGAGAGAGAGAGAGATTAGGGGTATGAATCTACAGATAGACTCCCACAGAACTATCGCCTACTGTGACAACTGTGCTGCAACACAGTCCTTCAATAACATTCCCAGGAGGCGTTGGTTTGACCAAGATTCTGCGTGGACGCAACAGAGCACACCAGCATGGAGACTCACACTGAAGATCGTGCTGCCCTTCCCAAACTCTGCTGCCTACCCGACCTCTGATAAATAGGTAGAGGAGGAGAGGAAACCCTCTGCTTTAACCTTTGCAAGGAAAATGACTTAAAAATGTCACTCTTGAAGAAGCTATAGAATTCATCCAAGGTTGACCAATGACCTCCACACACACACAAGCACGTGTGTCTACACAGTAAGGAACACACACTGTGATAGTTGTCTCCTCATTGCTGGGACAAAACACTGGACCTGGAGCAGATCATGGGAGGAAAGGGTTGATTTTAGGCTTCAGTAGGGCAGAGCCGGCAGCTGGGGCATCGTATCTCCATACATGAGATGCACAGGGAGCATCCAGGGTAAACTAGCTCCCAAGGCAGGCTGGACTGAGAAACCCGAAGCCCACACCAGTGTCACACCTCCTCCAGTAAGTCTCCGCCTCCTAAAGGGACCCAGCAGAAGGTTTAATCACAAACACCTGAGGCTTTATTTTACCTTCAAACCATCACACACGAACATGGAAAGGAACAAACAAAACAAAGTGACCAGTCTGCTTTTTGTTCTCTGATTCTGCTTCCTGTCTATAAAACTAACTGCCTTCACATGGCTTATTGAAACAATATTCTATTTTATGGAATGAGACATTGCCTGAGTTAAGAATCACAAATATATAACTAAGTTAAGATCTGTAATTACATTTTCTATAATTTAGTCTTTTAAAAATATTTATTTAGCCTGGACCAGAGTGAGACCCTACCTCGAAAAACAAAACAAAAAAAAATATTTATTTATTTGCAAGTAGAGATAGAGAGAAGAGAGCTAGACAGGATGGGTGCACTAGGGCTTCCAGCACTGCAAAACAACTCCAGATGCATGCACCACTTTGCATCTGGTTTTATGTGGGTACTGGGGAATTGAACCTGGGTCGTTAGGCTTTGTAGGCAAGTGCTTTAACTGAACTGCTGAGCCATCTCTCCAGCCACTAGTCTTCTTTGTAAAATTGTATTTATTTTCAAGGTGGGAGAGAGAAAGAGGCGGGGAGAAGATGGGCACACTAGGGGCCACTGGCCTCTGCAAATGAATTACAAATGCATGTGCCACTTAGTGCATCTGGCTTTACATGGGGACTAGGGAATCAAACCCAGGCCACCAGGCTTTGTAAGCAAATGTCTTTAACCACTGGACCATCTTTCCAGCCTTGGTGTTTTTTTGAAGCAATGCTGGAGATTTTATTAAAGGTGTGTGTGTGTGTGTGTGTGTGTTGAGGTAGGGCCTCCTCTCACTGTAGCTCAGGTTGACCTGGAACTCACTCTGTAGCCCAAGCTGGCCTCAAACTCACAACCATCCTACCTCTCTGCCTTTTGAGTGCTGGGATTAAAGACATGTGCCACCATGCCTGGCTAAAGGTATTTTAAGGTAGACTTTGAACATGACAGGAGAAAGAAAGGCTCTCAGAATAAAAGGCAGACCTGAGTGTGGGTATGTCTTCCTCAGAGAGAATAACAGAGAGTAAGACATGCTCACATGTGGGTGAATTGCTGTTTGTTTTGAGACAGTGTTTCTCTATATATTCCAGGCTGGGCTTGAACTTGCAATCCCCCTGCCTCTGCTTCCTGAGGGTACAAATTGCAGGCATGCACCACCACTCCTGGTTGAATTCTGCCTTTTGACTCTGTATTGCTTGTCTTCCAAGTGCACAAAACCTCAAAGTCCTTAAGAAAAACCATGTCGTCCTTCATCCCTGTGTTCTCAGTGAGTCACTCAGACCTGCACAGAGCGGGTGACACTGAGCTCAAGTGGGACGTGGGGCTTGCTGGTCAGCTGCTGGAAAGGTCAGGCTGCTGCGCACATGTTCAGCTGCTGTCCCAAAGTTCAAGGGTCACTGTCACCTCACTGAGCTCTCTTCCAGGGCTCCCAGGTCTGAGCATGACATAGCAACTAAAGAGTGATGCTCCGGCTAGTGGAGAACCTTAAATACCCTCCCCCAGGCATACTGGCATTTCATCTGCTTGGTGGTGCTCATGAAATACAGGGTGGCATTTTTTATCTTTATTTAATAGGGTGGTATTTTTACCATCATCCCTGGATGAGTGAATCAACGCTCTCCCATTGTGTTTCTCTCTACCACCCTCCAGGCCCCATGCTGGCCAATTCACCTCTACTGAGAACAGCCTGTGAGTCTTTCAGCCCTTTGTTAACCTCTGAATCATTGAATCACAAGGTCACAGCCCACAAGTGGCATTTGTGTCTAGAAACGTACAGAGCGCTTGATGTTAGGTTCTGTATGTGGGCCTCAATTAATAAATAGGTGGGACTTGTTTAAAAATGGAATACGGGGCTGGGACAATGGCTCAGCAGTGAAAGGCACTTGCTTACCAGCCTGCTGACCTAAATTAGAGCTTCCTTAGTGACACGGAAAGCCAGAAGCAAAGTGACACACACATGTCTTTAATCCCAGTGCAGTTATGGCTATGGGAAGCAGAACCGGAAAAATCCAGAAGCTCTCAAACAGCAGCAGCAAGATAGACCCTGTCTCCAAGGGGTGGAAGGGGGTGGGGGGAGAAGCACCTCAAGGTTGTCCTCTGGCTTCTGCCTGCATGCTGTGGTATGTCTGTGCCCCCCACACAAACATATATACATATATATACAAATAAATACTAAAATATCAAATTGAATATATAATTTTCTACAAAGATATAAGTGGTGAGTGTATGTGTGGTGTGTGTACACAAGTTTATGTGTGTGCAGGTACCTGTGTGCATGTGGATTCATATGTTTGTATGTGCACACACATGGAGGACAGAGGTTAAAGTCGTGTATCTTCCTCAATTGTTCACCACCTTATTTTTTGAGACAGGGTCTCTCACTGAACCTGGGGGTCACTGATTCAACTAGACTAGCTAGTCAAGGAGCCCCAAAGATCCTCACGCCTCCACCTCCCCAGCACCAGGATTACAGGTGAGCACTATTGCATCTTACTTTTTTTTTTCAAGTGGGTGCTAGGACTCCAAACTCAGGTCAGGTCATTATGTTTGTGTGGCAAGCATTTTACCAACTGAACCATCTTGTCACCCACCTCCCCAAATGAAACATATCTTGAGTTTGGTTTTTTATTTTTGCTTTTGAGGTAGGGTCTCACTCACTCAACTTTGGGTCCTTGTCCATGGACTCAGAGAAGGGTAAATTATGAATTATGAGATTTATTTTAAAGAGAGTCAGGATCCAGAGGAAAAGAAAGCAGGAAGGCCAAGTCAAAAGATTTCCTAACATAGGGAGTCAGGAAGGTTTAAGACCAAATAGGGGGCTCAGAGCTTAAAGAGAAATCACACATCTAGCAAAGTGGGAAAGCACCCCCCAAAATAGAAAAGTGTCCAAAGAGAATTTTTCCCCCTTTCTAGTCCAAGGAGAGATCTCCCCCACATTGAGACAGAGCCAAGAGATTACCCAAGGAACCATGAGATAAGAACAGGAAGAACATTAACACATACACACACACACACACACACACACACACACACACACACCAGGCCCATTTATATGATATATTCAAGCATCCAATGAGAATGAGCTTCCTCATCAGACTTAGGTGTGTGAGAGACCTGATTGGTTGGTGGACTCAAAAAACTGACTCAGGAGCCAGGCATGGTGGCACACACCTTTAATCTCAGCAATCAGGAGGCAGAGGTAGGAGGATTGCCATGAGTTCGAGGCCATCCTGAGACTCCATAGTGGATTCCAGGTCAGCCTGGGCTAGAGTGAGACCTTACCTCAAAACAAACAAACAAACAAACAAACAAACAAACAAACAAACAAACAAACGCTGATGGCTGACTCGGGAGGGGCCAGCCCACAGCTGTGCTGAATGAACGAGAAGGAAGCTCCTCTGGGGCTGTTGCTTGCAGCCATCTTGGATGAGACAGGACCATAGGCGGGTTCTAGTCCAGCCAGGACAGGCAAGGTGGCATCCACGTTCTCCTTGGGCTCCTGTCCCTGGCTGACAACCTATTAAAAAAAAAAAAAAGCTACTTAGCTAATATTCTGTAGCACTGTGATGTCCGTACGCATCATGGTGACCTCCTCTACCCACACTTCCACTTTCTGTGCTTCTCCTTACTCAGATTCAACCTCTGTCTGAAAATATTAGATGGAAAATTCCAGAAGCAAGCAATTCATAGGTTTAAACTAAGTTGTATTACAGCATATTGTTATAATTAGTCTATTTTCTTATTACTCATTGGTAATCTTTCACTGTGCCGGAAGTACAAATTAATCATTATCGTAAGTATGTATATGCAATATAGGAGAAAACACAATATATACATAGCAACATGTGAAATTGGAGGGCTTTACAGACCACCTTGGAAAGCGTCCAAACTCCAGGATTAGGGAACCTCTGTACTTTAAACACAGTCTCGCCACTCAGAGCCACAGGGTGGGGGATGATGGTATGTCAGAGTGAGTGCTTCTTTCGGCTAGGAGAGTCACACAGCTAAGATACCTCGCTGAGTCAACTGTTATTTTTGGTATTCTAGGGGACACATGACTAGCTGGACACATGTAGGCGTTCCTTGATGCTTCACACCCAGCACCCAGACGTGGGACTGGAGATGCAGGATTTCCAGCCACGGGGCCAGGACTTAGTCACTTACACATTAATATGAGCTTTACCTTTAATGTGATGGTAACAAAGGGGGCAGATTGGAAATATAGACATGTGGGCTACTTTTCTACTTGGGCTATTTTTCCTTAAAAAAAAAAAATACAGGTATACAGAGGCTGGAGAGGTGGCTCAGCTGGCAAAGTGCTTGCTGCACAAGCAAGAAGACCTGAGTTCAGATCCCCAACAATCACATATGCCAGACATGGTCATATGCGACTGTAATCCAGGGCTGGGGAGACAGAGATGGGAAGAGAGGGAAGAAGGGAAGGAGGCTCAAATGGAAACTTTCATGTTCCCTATATTTTACCACAATAAAAACAGCAAATTGGGGCTGGGGGGATGGCTCAGTTGTTAAAGGCACTTGCTTGCAAAGTCTGCCATCCTAGTTTGGACCTAGAATTCAATTCCAGATTCAATTCCAAAGCCAGATGCACAAAATGGCACATGAATCTAGAGTTCATTTGCAGTGGCAGGAGGCCAAGGCACACCCATTCATTCTCTCTCTATCTCTCTCTTCTTGCAAATAAATAAATAAACAAATTTTGTTTTGAAAAGAACAAGGGCTGGAGAGATGATTTAGCAGTCTAAGGGGCTTGCTTGCAAAGCCTGATGACCAGAGTTCAGTTCCGCAGGGTGGTAGTTTGACTGCATGGCCCCCATTGACTCAGGTGTTTTATTAAAGCTCATAACCTGGGTTGCTATCTGCCTGACTGGAGGAGGTGTCACTGGCGGCAGATCCTGGGGTCCAGCTCTAACATGTGCTTGGGGGCAGATTTGAATTCCAGCCCAAAGGTGTTCTGAGCTCCGAGCTCCTGAGTTCCTGCTTCCAGGGTGGCGCTTGCTGCTTTTTGGTGTTTGCTGGATGGCAGGGGTTTTTCTCTGCCTAGATTTATGACAGGGAGCCAGCTTTTCCCACCATTTATGGAACTTTCCCTGGATCTGTAAGATTGAAATAAATCCCGTTCTTGCAATAAACTATGTTTGGAGGGCTGTGCATCCCAGCATCAATGAGCTTACACCCAGTACCCACATAAAGACAGATGTGTAAAGTGGCACACATGTCTTGAGTTTATTTGCAGTGGCAGAAGGTCTTGGTGAGCCTATTTTCCCTCTCCCTCTCCTTCCCTCTCTCTCAAGTAAATAAACAAATATTTAAAAAAGAATAAGCTATTCAGGTACCTTAGAACCATAAAAAGCAAAAATTAAGTACAGATGAGCCTAAATTTCTGATAGGGTTATATCCTAAAACACCATTCATAAATTGAAAATATTAATGCTGCAACGAGGGTCACACTAAGTGTGCTATAGGCTGGCTGGTAAGCTCTGCATTCTCCTGGCTCTACCTCCCACTATCACAGGCATATTGGGACCCCAGATGCATGTGTCATTTTGCAGCAGGTTTTACATGGGTGCTAGGGAGATCTGAACTGGTCTGATAGGCTTTGCAATGAAGCATCTTTAGTTTCCGAGCCATCTCCCCAGTCCCTGTTTTTTCCTAACCACAAGACATTTATGCTTTTTTAAAAAAATTTATTTTTGTTTATTTTTATTTATTTATTTGAGAGTGACACAGAGAGAAAGAGGTGAGAGAGAGAGAGAATGGGTGTATCAGGGCCTCTACCCGCTGCAAACGAACTCCAGACGCGTGCACCCCCTTGTGCATTTGGCTAAGGTGGGTCCTGGGGAATCGAGCCTGGAACCAAGGTCCTTAGGCTTCACAGGCAAGTGCTTAACCACTAAGCCATCTCTCCAGCCCATGTTTGTCCTTTTTATTTTTAGCTTTTTATTGACAATCTCTGTACATGTAGACAATAGAACATGATCACAATCCTTTCCGATCACCCTCCCCTTTCCCCCGGGTGAATCTCCCCCTCTGCTGAATCCCTCTTCTTTCCAGACAGTTGCTCATTCTGTTTCTTCCTCTGCAAAAACTTTTCCTTCTGCCTTTCATTTTCCTGGATTCCTCACTTTGGGCCACTTGGGCTCACCTTAGATTTTTCATCTTTCCTACTCTATTCAAGTCTGTTGCGGCATCATCGTGAAATGTTCTCCACAGGCTCAAGTGTTTGAACCCTTGGTCCCCAGCTGGTAGCAATGTTTGGGAAGGCAGTGGAACCTTCTAGAGGTACAGCCTGGCTAGAGGAAGTGAATCACTGGGTATGGGCCCAAGGTTTTGTAAACAAGCCCACTTCATGTCTGTCTCTGTATCCTGACAGTGGAGATAATGTGACCAGCTGCTCCAAGCTCTCTGCCCATGATACACTGTATACCTTCTGAAACCATGAGCCAAAACAAACTCTGGCTCCCTTAAATTGCTTTAAAAAATATTTATTTTCAAGCAGAGAGAGAAGAGAAACAGAGAAAGAGAAAGGACATGCCAGGGTCTCTAGTCACTGCAAATGTACCCCAGATGCATGTACCACATTGTGTATCTGGCTTTATGTGGGTTCTGGGGAATTGAACCCAGGTTGTTTGGCTTTGCAGGCAAGTGCTTTAACCAACCGGTGAACAATCTCTCCATCCCTTAAGTTGTTTTATTTTGGTCATGTATTTGGTCCCAGCAAGGAGATAAGTAACCAGTACACAGCCTTCCCAAGTCCCCATAGGTGCCCTTCAGCAACACCCTACTTAATTCTACTCACAGCACTTGCCACAGACTTTTGTTACTTTCTTGGAGCTGTTCTCCTCCAGCTAGATGCCAGCACCTTGAGACAAGGTGTCTTGTTGCTTGTGCCCCAGAGCCTCAGTCAGTACTGGGAACCTTACTGCTAAACATCAAAAACTTGCTGCCACGGGGCAAGTTCAAACATGACTTTCTTTCCTTTGTTCTTAAGTATTTTGTTTTAGTTAGCAGGTTTCATTCTGACATTTGCCTACATATGTGTTATTGTACCGGGCTCATATCTACCTCCTACCACCCTCTATCTCCCGCCCTCACTAGTCGTCTTAATCTCAGTATTGGGAATCAAATCCAGGGCTTTGTGAATGCTGGACAAGAATACTGCCACGAAGCTATACCCTACACACCCAGCCTCTAATGTCCTTTAATCGAGTAAAAAATGTTTGAAGTACGAGATATGGTGGTGCACACCTTTAATCCAAGCACTTGGGAGGCAGAGGTAGGAGGATGGCTGTGAATTCAAGGTCAGTCTTAGATGACATAGTGAATTCCAGGCCAGTCTGGGCTAGAGTGAGACCCTACCTCAAAAAAATGTTTATAGCATAATATTAGGTTTATGAAGCCATACCATATGGTATATATAAATAATATTATTACAACTACAGATGGTCCCCAACTTAAGATGGCTCATCTTGTAATTTTTTTTTTTTTTACAGGTTTAATGCACTTTTATTTTCTGTACAAAAAACCTATGTGGCAGCCTCAGCTGGAGCCTGGGTCCTCTGCACTGAGACTCTGGTGTGGGTTTTCACAAGATGATCAGTGAATTCCTGGTAGTGAGACTTGATGAACACAGTTTCTTTCCAGAGGTTGGGGGGTCAGGTAGCTGCAGGTCTTGGAGATGGCATCAAAGATGGCCTTAACAAAGTTGCCCAGGGTGGCAGTGCAGCCCCTGGCTGAAGTGTAGCAGTCATCAATGCCAGCCATCAGCAGCAGCTTCTTGGGCATGGGGGCAGAGATAATGCAGTGCCCCTGGGGGCAGGGATATGGCGAACCAGTACAGAGCCACAGTGGCCTGTTGCCTTACAGGGGACTGTGTGGGGCTTGGCGATCTTGTCCCCCCCCCCCCCGCAGCCTCTCCAGACAGGCACAGTGGAGAGCTTGGCCAGGATGACGGGCCCTCAGACACCAGTGGCTGACTCCTTGGAGCACTTAACCCCCAGGCCGACATGGCATTATTGTCCCCAATGGTGACAAAAACCTTGAACCTATTCTGTACTGGCATGATCTTCAGAACCTCATCCTTAAGGGAACCTCATTCTTAAGGGACACCCCCAAGAAGTCAGTAATCTCAGACTCCTTGCTGGGCAGGGAGAACAGGCAGGTTTGCTCCAAGGCTTCATTTCATGTCCTTGACCAGGAGGCCAGCTTGGTGATGGGGATCCAAGCCCTGTCTTTAAGAGTTTTGGCTCCATAAGCCCCACGGCCTCGGCCCACAACTCAGTGCTAAGACTAAGCTGCCTCAGCCTTCCAGGCTTGGCCCCCCCGCCCCCCGGGGCCCTTGGGGCCCTCCCTGCACCACGTCATCCACCATCTGTTTCCCCAAAGAAGCAATTTTTTGTTTGTTTGTTTGATGTAGGGTCTCTCTCTAGCCCAGGCTGACCTGGAATTTGCTATGTAGTCTCAGGTGGCCTCAGACTCACAGTGATCCTCCTACTTCTGTGCCTTGCGCCACCATGCCCAGTCACTCTGTATGAGAGAGAGAGAGAGAGAGAGGGAGAGAGTAAAACAATACACATTGGGTAGAAACCATTGGAAGGACAGCACAGACAGCTCAAGGTTGTCCTCTGACCTCCTCGTGAGTACAAGAGGACCTGAGTGTGACAGAAGCAAAAACAACAGTGGGTGAAAATAGTGTAGCTCTGAGCTTTGGAGCAGAGCACAGAGTCTCCTACGTGGCTGAAGTCACAGAGGGTTTAGATAGATTGCAAGCACAACTGGGAAAGTCACAGGGCTTGAAACCCAGTGTTTGCCAGAGTTCTCAAATCCCTCATGGATCGCAGGAGGCAAAAGTGAAGGTCAGTCCTGTGAGGAGTCCAGGGCAGGCCTGGGCTGTCCCAGGCTCCTGTCCGCAAGGACCAACAGCAGAAGCACAGTCGTGCTTTGCCTGACCTAGATGGCAGCTCTGGTGGCCTTCCTCGGGGGAATTAGGTGTGTTTCTCTTCCCTTGAGGGATGGAGTGCCTAGTGTGTGGGTGTGGGGTGATGGACCATAGGAGCTTAGTGTCTAATGTAAGTTCAATGGCAGCTCACCCCCTGCTTTTGGAATTAGGAGCTTTAGGCCAAATTGCTAAAATCTTAAAACCAGTTCCTTATGTGTAATGATGGAGTTAAAAAGGCAAGAGGAATCACCCTGACCAACCCCCTGCTAGCTCAGTGCCTCCTGTACCTGCAATGGGTTAGTAGAAGCCATGTGAATCTTAAAAACAAAAAGTTAAGCAAACAGAGCTGAAAGTTAAATAATGAGTAGCCAGATGCACAAGGTGGCGCATGCATCTGGAGTTTCTTTGCAGTGGCTAGTGGCCCTGGCACGCCCATTCTCTCTCTCTCTCTCTTTCTGTCTGCCTCTTTCTCTATCACTGTCAAATCAATAAGTAAAAAAATCAACAAAAAAATTTAAAAAGAACAGTACAGATGGACTGGGGAGATTGCTTAATGGTTAAGGTGCTAGCTTGCAAAGCCAAAGGACCCAGGTTCAATCAACCAGTACCCACACAGAGCCAGATGTACAAGGTGGTGCATGTGTCTGGAGTTTGTTTGCAGTGGGTAGAGGCCCTGACACACCCATTGTCTCTATTTTCCTCTTTCTTCCTTTTCTCTTTCTCCCTCTCAAATACATAAATAAAACATATAAAAAATAAGAATACCAGTCTCTGAGGGTCCCATGTGCAGTAACACTGTGCATTACTGGGCTGCGTTGTCACAGCTGGAACAGGTGTGCGCTCAGAGGCATTTTCCCAAGCTGGGACAGATGAGGCAAGACCTGCCAGACCAGTAGGGACACCAGTGCACCCCGATGGCACCCACTGCTCCCATCTGAGAAGTCACCCAGCTTGTTTTCACTATGTGCATGTCGAGGCAGCTGCGAGGCCCCCAGCTCTCAGGAAGGGTCCTGTCTTAACTTTGCATTCGGAGCCAGCATCTCTCTTCCCTTGGCTACTGACGCTGCCAGTGCCATGTGACGGCAGTGTCTCTCCCAGGGCTGACTCTACGCCCCTCATTAGCCACCCTCCATTGTGGAGGTCATCTGACTAGGCATTCCATTTTAGATTTTTCAGTGATGCCTTTGCCCTTCCATCTTGAGGTATCCCAAGAATAGCCTTCGTCTGTCTAGAAAATTCTTTCTCCTAACACTAGCATGGCTTTGAAAGTCTGAGCCCAGCTCACTTCTCCGCCTGCACAAGCCTTTCATTGTAATTTCGAAGGCCTCCTCTGCTCCCACAGCAGTCTCTGCAGCCCCTCCCATGGGTGCATCATGCTATATCTATTTGTGTTCCCAACCGACAGGTCTCTGGGCCTTAGTAACCCAAGGGTGGGGCCCTGCCCTGCTCAGTCTGATGTTTACACTGCCAAAATATTTTTGCACATGCACTTGGCAGAGTTCTAAAAATTTTATAAATATCCACGGTGACAGTCTGTTTTCTGTTGCTCAGAACACCATACCACAGAATGGTCAATACAGAGAAAGGTGGTTTGAATTGGGTTCACCATTTAGCTCCAAAGGTGAGGGTCCTATCTGGTGGGGATGGTCACAGTTGGCAGAGTCCCAAGGTAGTACTGGGCATCACTTGTACAAGACAGGGAGTGCACAACTGTGTTTCTTCTGGTCTCTTTCTTTCTTTTATTTTTAATTTGTTTAGAGAAAGGAAGAGACAGAAAGAGAGAGAGAAATGGCATGCCAGGGCCTCAGCCACTGCAATTAAACTCCAGATGCTTGTGCCACCTAGTGGGCACATGTGACTTTGCACTTGCCTCACCTTTGTGCATCTGACTAAAGTAGGATCTGGAGAATAGAACACAGGTCCTAAGGCTTCACAGACTAGCGCCTTAACCGCTATGCCATCTCTCCCACCCTAGTCTCTCTCTATGAAGTCACTAGGATTCAATCATGGGGCTGCTGATGTTGTTACATCCTAATTATCTCCCAGCAATCTCCCCTCTAAACACTGTAGGGAGATGAAATTTCCTCTCTTCACAACTCACAGTGAGCACTTCAACACGAGACACATTCAGACCCTATGCAAGCCGCTGCATGACCTCATACATTCTCCAGACTAGAATGGCTGTTAGGATACTGTAATATAAGTAAGTCATGTTAGTAAATTTGTGTGTGCCACGGTTACAGTTCATTGAGAGAGGACTCTTGGAATGATGGAAACTTCTTCCTCCGCAGACCCAAGCTTGTTTGAAGCCCAAAGGCTGAAAACAGCTCAAGGAAAACCATTTCCCAGGCTCAGGCTGTCTGGTGTTCACTACCCGCTGCCAAATATCTAGGCTTGAACAGCGATCACTCATGTCTGTCTTATGATGCCTGTGGTGGGAACCGCTAATTGCAAGCCTCATCCAAGGTGAAGACCTCTTCCTGGGACTCTCAATCAGTGACTGCAGTTGATGGTTGCCCAGGCTCTTCCCCTTGCTCGCCAGTCATTTCTGCTGGCTGTTGTTTAGGTCCCGGCTCGATGTTCTTTATCTGCTTTTTGCCTAGTGAAACCCCTATCTGAAAGTGAAAGTACAGATATGGACTTTTCTAGAAGACACAGACGTGAAAGCTATCATTGAGCAAATATATAACTGGGTATATGTAGGTGCTGGGCATCCACAAATGAAGGAGAGGGCTGGATGGCTTAGTGGTTAAGGTGCTTGCCTGCAAAGCCCAAGAACCCATGTTCCATCTCTCTCCCAATCCCAGTAAGCCAGACGCACAATGGTGAGGCAAGTGCAAGGTCATGCATTCCCATTAGGTAGCACAGTGTCTGGAGTTCAACTGCAGTGGCTGAGGCCCTGGCATGCTAATTCTCTCTCTCTCTCTAAAAAATAACAAAATAAAGGAGAGAGGCTCATCAGTTAAAGGTATTTGCTTGCAAAGCTTGACGGCCCAGGTTCAATTCCCTAGTATCCATGTAAAGCCAGATGCAGGAAGTGATGCATGTGCCTGGAGTTTGTGTTTGTAGTGGTGAGAGGCTCTGGTGCACTCATTCACACACACACACTCTCTCTCAAATAAATAAATAAATAAATATTTTTTAAATGGAGGAGCCAGACATGGTAGCACATGCCTTTAATTCTAGCACTTGGGAGGTAGAGGTAGGAGGATCACTGAGAGTTCAAGGCCAGCCTGGGACTACATAGTGAAGTCCAGGTCAGCTTGAGCTACATTAAGACCCTACCTAAAAATATTAAAAAAAAAAAAAAAGAAAGAAAACTATGCATGGAGATGTACACTCCTCACTGGGGAGGCAGAGGTATCAGGATCATTGTGAGTTCCAGCTCAGCCTGGGCTGGAATGAGACCCTAACTCAGGAAAAAAAAAATGCAGGAGAAGCACTTCTCATCTCAGTGAGTCTGCAATCTGTTAGGAAATGGAAGATACACAGGTATATGTGTATGATATGGTGTAAAATTGTAATGAAGGAATGGAATGTGACAAGGATGTCATCTCAGATGAGATGGTCAGACAAGGCTGTCTGAGGAGGGAACCTCTGAGTACAAGACTGAATAAAGTGAGCAGTGCTGTGTGTGTGTGTGTGTGTGTGTGTGTGTGTGTACCTACATGGTGAGGGTGTCAGTCAGCTTGCTTGCATGCACATGGAAGAGGTCATCCCGCTGGAATGAGATACACAAGGCCAGAGTAAGGTCAAGTTAGGTCACATCAGCCTTTCAGGTCTCCAGAGGACTTTGGAGTTTAAATATGATGAGAATCCCCTGGTAGCTGTGGGGCCTATTGGGACACTATGTGACTTAGATTTTTTTGGTAGCTTGTTTGTTTTTGAGTTAGGATCTCCCTCTAACTCAGGCTGACCTGGAATTCACTATGTATTCTCAGGGTGGCCTTGTATTCACGGCAATCCTCCTACCTCTACTTCTGGAGTGCTGGGATTAAAAGCATGTGCCACCACACCTGGCTGATTTACTTTTTATTTATTATTATTATTTTAGTTTTTTTGAGGTAAGTCCTTACTCTCGAGCCCAGGCTGACCTGGATCTCACTCTGCAGTCCCAGGCTGGCCTGGAACTCACATTGATCCTCCTGCCTCTGCTTCCTGAGCGCTGGGATTAAATGCATGAGCCACCATGCTCAGCTGTGACTTGTTTTTTAAACGATCACTCTTGCTGCTGAGCAGAGACTGTGGAGTGTGAGGAGCAATGTTGGAAGCATGGAGGCCAGGGCGGACAGTGGTCTGGACACCCAGGGTCAAGACTGCTGTCTCCGCCAGGATGGGGAGAAATGGTCAAACTGCATGCTTTTTGCAAGCAGGGCAGACAGGATTTGCTGACAGTTGGCTTTAGAATGTACTGGAAGAAGGAATCCAGATGGCTTTAAAGTTTTCCAACTGGTGGGCTGGCAGTGCCATTTGTGGATGAGGAGTGGACAACTTAGAGACAGGGTTGGAAATGAAACGTGCAGCTTTAAACCTGTTCATCTGAGTTGCTGTCATGACTTAGTTTTGCCTTTTATGAAATACAATGTTTATTTTGCATATTTTAACGAGAATCAAATGGGATCATTTTCTTATGATGATGTGTAGATGGAAGGTCTATTTTTAGTAACATTGAAGCTAGGGAAGGTTTCCATTAAAAGATCAAACAAAACTCTGTCTTGTTACTTAACTATTACTGACTGAACTTGTAAGATTACCTTTCATGACAAGAAATGATAACAGGAAACTGAAGGGGGGGGAAATGCATCTGTTTTATTTATTTATATTTAACTTTTTTTTTGAGGTAGGAATTTGCTCTAGCTCAGGCTGATCTGGAGTTCACTATGTAGTCTCAGGGTGACAATCTGCTATCTCTGCCTCCTGAGCGCTGGCATTATAGGCAGGCACCACCACACCTGGCTATATATTTAACATTTTTATTTAATGTGTTTAACATTCATAGTCAGGTACTGTGGCACATAATCCTAGCACTCTGGGGGTGGAGACATAAGGATCAGGAGTGCAAGACTAACATGAGATACTACCTTAAGTAGCCAAAACATTAACAAAAATTATAACAGGGATTTTTTTTTTTTCTTGTCTTATTGAGGCAGGGTCTCAGTATAGCCCAGGCTGATCTGGAACTCACTCTGTAGCTCCAAGTTCGCTTTGAACTCACGGTGATCCTTCAATCTCAGCCTCCCAAGTGCTGGGATTTTAATTTTAATTCTAGTATGGACTACCATGCCTGGTAATAACAGAGAATTTTGATAGGTCATATACATAGGTTAACATCTCTATAGAACATCTAAATGTTAGATGTAATAAATATAATCAATAAGAAAACGAGTTATTTATGTCACACAGAGCATTTGTATGAATGAATGAATCTTTCTCAGGCTCTTTATAAACAGTCACATGTTCCTCTTTAGGTCTACAACTGCCCCCATTTTCACAGGGGATTGTGGCACAAAGATGTCGTGTTTCAGGTCCCACAGCTAGTAACAGACAGACCCAGAATCACGGCCAGCCACTCTGGCCCTGGGCGTTGAGACGCACATTCATGCTCAGGGAGAGCACTGCGGTCTCTGACAGTGACCTTGAGCGTATATACCCATCTCTGCCAAGACTGAGGGCAGCTCTCCCTGTAGGCGCTTGCGCTTTGGTTCTCCCAGAAGCTGGCTCCAAAACGGTGAACGGTCTGAGCTGATGGCCATGCTCTGTCCTACTCCCCAGCCAACCGTCAGCAAATCCTGTCTGCTCTTTCTTTGGGTCCAGGCTCAGGGCGCTGTCAGCCACCCCGAGCACTGCGTCCTTTCTTCCAGAGTCCCGAGGTCAACTCAGACTCCTCCCTGCATTGCCACACACCAGCTTCTTTTTGGCGAGCAGCTTTCTCCACGCGCCCCGCCTCGCTGCCAGTTGTTACAAGTGGCTTTAAAGGGTTGCAAGTATCGGGCGTTCCACGCGTGTGTGGAAGCACGACCGGGCTCCCCGGAGCAGTGATCTCTCCAGAGACCCTGAGCTAGACTAGGACGGGCCTCCCAGCCCCAAGCCCACACTCGGTGATGACCCATTCATTTAGCAAGTCTTCGCTGGGCGCTTGCACGTGCCAGGCGGGCTGAGCGAGGGGTCGCCGAGGAGATGGTGGGGAAACCAGAGCGGCACTGGGGTCTCGGATGTGGGGGACAGGCTGGATGCCGCCAAGGCCACAAGAAGCAGGGAAGGGAAGCGGGCGTGGCAGCCGGCCAGAACTACAGCCGCGTTCGGAAAAAACAGACTCTAGACCCAAGCGCCCCTTTGACTAGGCACCCTGGCCCGCTGGGCACACACATCGGCTGGGGATGGGACGGGGAGGAGAGACTGAAGGAAGGGAGGGAGGCTTGGCTCGGGTCCTACCAGGTTCTTTTAGGAGGCAGAACTCTGGAGGTTCAGCACCTCGACTCTGCAATCCGAGCCCAGGCCTGCTGCTTGCTTACGAAGGAGCAAGTCCTTTAACCTCCTCGACCTTGTTTTCCTCATCAGTGAAATGGGTTTCCAAAGAACACCAAGGTCCGTAATACCCGGACCGCTTCCTGAGCCTGATGGCCAGCACGTACAAAACGACTCCCGCGAAGGGGAGGCGGGCTCTGACACCCAGGTGCCTCCCCGGAGCCCCGCGCCCCGGGTCCTTAAGGCGGCGCGGCTGGGTTTACGCGCTCGCTGGGGGCGGGGCTTGGAGCGCCGCGTGGAGGCGGAGGGCGCGGAGGGCGCGGAGGCGGAGGGGAGCGCCGGGAGAGGCACGCCACCACGGGGCAGCGGGCGAGCCCGGCGCGGCGGGGGAGGAGCCAGGCGGGCTCCCGGGGCCGGGCGACGCGCGCACGGGGAGCCGCGGGCCGCGGCGGCGGGGGCGGAGGCGGCGCTAGGCGGCCAATGGCGAGCGGCGCGGCGGCAAGGGCGGCGCAGGAACCCGGGCCGCTGACAGACCAGGTCGCCGGCTCCGCCCAGCTCCCCGCGGGATCCCGGAGCCGGAGCCGGCGCGGGGCCGAGGCCGCCCGAGCGGCGCAGCGAGCGGACCTGGCAGCGGAATGAGGCGGCCGGCGCGCCGCGGTGTGCGCTCCGCGTCCCCAGCGGGCCTCCTGGCGGCCGCCGCGTAATCGCCTTCGGCCGCGGCCCGGCGACTCGGGGCTCCGGCAGCGCGTGGGATCCAGGGAGACGGCGCGGGGATGAGCGCGCCATGGAGCGGCCTCGGCGGGGCGCGCGGAACCGGCCGGCGCCGCCCCGGGAGCGCTGCGTGAGCCCGGGCTCGGCGGGGCCGCGGATCTCCCGGGCGAGTCCCTGCCTGCCGCTGGCTCCGGGCGGGACGGGAGCCCTGCGTGGCGGCCGCTGAGGCTTGCCGAGCCTGCTCGATCCGCGGCTCCGTGCGCCCAGCCCGGCGCTCGGCTGCGCCAGGCGGACTGCAGGACTGGAGATCCCGGAGCGAGCAGAACCGGGTGGGCCCCAGCAGCCATGCTTCCCGGGGTGGGCGTGTTCGGCACCAGCCTCACGGCCCGTGTCATCATCCCGCTGCTGAAAGACGAGGGCTTCGCGGTGAAGGCGCTGTGGGGCCGCACGCAGGAAGAAGCCGAGGAGCTGGCCAAGGAGATGAGCGTGCCCTTCTACACCAGCCGCATCGACGAGGTGCTGCTGCACCAGGACGTGGACCTGGTGTGCATCAACCTGCCGCCGCCCCTCACCCGGCAGATCGCCGTCAAAACCCTCGGTGAGCACCCCTCCCCTGCGCCTGGTCCTCTCCCTTCCTCCCCGGCTGCCACGGCTCCCGGCCACCTCCACTCTCCAAAGCTTACACCTCCTCTGCTTGCCCCGGGACGGGGATGGAAGCCCTTGTGCTACTCCGAGCTTCCTCCTTCCCGGTCCGGTCCCTGGTCTTCCCATTTCCACGCTCTCCTCCTCGCTCCTGGCACCACCTGGAGGCGCTTCCCCCACGTGGAGTGGAGGCTGGATGAGGCGTGGGTACCTGGCCTAGAGATCAGGTGGATGCCATGCAGATAGCAGGAGATGGGCGGCTCTCCAGGGACAGGAAACTTGGTCTCCAGCTGAGTGTGTAGTGCCCGGTGTGTTAGTGCATGTGCGCCCGCGAGAGTGAGCCGCCCGACATCCCAGGATAAAGGGAGGCGCACGTGGGAGGGTTTTTCCTGAGTGTTTCTGCTATTTGGCAGCTGTGGCGCCTTGCTATGGCCCTTTGGTTCTTAACCCTGTGAGTTGGTTGAGTGTGAGATTTGAGATGGGACAAATGGTTAGAATTATTTCTTCTGCACTTCCGGCAAAGACGGTAGGGGCAGTGTGTGGGTACTGGCCCGTTAGAACATTGCTAGAGCTATCATGGGCTAGTAAAGATTGAGAAACCGTTTAGCACAGCTTCCCAGTACTCTTCGACCAAGACTGGGAATAACAGACCTTACATTTTAAGGCGAGGGTATTGTGATTTCAGAGGCAAGGATGCTTTGTGTGGAAAAGGTCAGACACTGCCAGGGGGTGTCGGGAAGCATGAGCTGGTACCTCATTTCCCTTCAGGAATAGTTTCAAGGAACATTGTTAACAAGCAGGCTAGGGTGAGTTCTGCACCCCTCAGCACTGGACCCCACCCTCTTCCCGCCAGTCTCTTCTGGGTTTAGAGAATGTCTGGGGCCTGTCTTATCCATCGGTAGTTCCCAGGCATACCTCAAACAATCCCAGGAAGGTGGCTTACTCCCTGCCATTCTGAGAAATCCAGCGGCCCACCCTGGGGACTTGGAGTTTTCACTGGTAAAAGACAAAGCAGCCAAGGAGATGAGCTGGATTATGCTAGAAGCCCTGAGGAGGCTGCCAAGGCTCGTCAGTTTTACTGTAAATTGCTTCTGGCCTTGGTGGCCTGCTTTCTTTAGTTTTGAGCTGAATTTCATTGAAATCTGACCAATGTGTCTTTTCTGTTTGATGGCGCGTTCATGTTGGGTAGCTACCTACATGGATCTGCATATAGCAAATGAATTATAAACAAGCGGGGGTACAACTCTATTAGGGCAATTTGTATAAAACTGCTCACTCCTGAGCCCCATTTGTGCTAGAAGGACTTTCCTGTCAGAAAGCCCGAGTTGGCTGGTTTCTCCCTTCCCTGGCGTCTCAGCCCTGCAGAGCAGCCCCAGAGCAGAGGAGTGGCAGTTTGGGGAACAGCAGCGTTTTTGTATTCTGACCCTCTCTGGTACTTACCTTCTTTTTGAGGCAGGGACCTCATGTGTCCCAGTTTGGCCTTGAATTTGCTCTGTAGTGGAGCATGACCTTGAACTTCGGATTCTCTTGCTGCTACCTCCCAAGTGCTGGGATTATAGGCATGTATCACCATTCTCTGTTTATGCTGTGCTGGGAATTGAACCCAGGGCTTTGAGCTTGCTAGGTTAGCACCTTACCAACTGAGCTGCATCCCTAGCTCTCATCTTTGGTACTTTGGCCATGAAAATGTTTAGGGGGGGCTGGCTTCAAGAGATGTGGCTCATGTTATATTTTCTAGATACTTCTGAGCTTCTTGTTATGACAATAGTATTTTTTAGTATCTTCATGAGGACTGAGATGTAGCTCAGCGGTAGAGCACTTGCCTAACTTGACAAGGTCCTGGGATTCAGCTTTTAGCATTGGAGAAAACAGCTCTATAGTGTTTTGTGTTTCATTGTTGGGACTGAAGTGAATTACCTCTTCAGAACCAAGCATCAGCGATACCACAGACTGAGTTTGTAAGTGTGGCTCAGGAATGGTAGCTTTCTTCCTTTTCTAAGTCTTTTTGCCATAATCAAGGTTGTCTGCGTTTTAGAAAATGTGGGCGCAGTGGGTTTGGCAGTGACATTACACTTCCTCTTTCTTGGAGGGTCCTGTGAGGCTCGGCTGCACCTGCAAGGGCATGGCCGGGGGGGTCAGGCTGCCTCCACAGGCACGGTTAGAGGCTAGAGGTTCAGACACATAACGTAGGAAGCAAAAACCTCAAGCAGTTTTCAGGCTGGCCTGACCGTTGGGAGTTTATTCATATTAGTGTTTACTTGGAATGGAAATGAACTAACCTTTGACGAGTGCTGGTGACTTTTCTTTCTTTTAGCAAAAGTCTGACTTTGGGAGGCTTCTCCAGCAGTGGTGACAGATCTTCCTTTGGCTCTCAGTCTATCCTTGTAACTGTCACCAGCATGCCAAAGGGAGGGAATGTTAGCAGATTGAGACTTAGATCAATTGCATCACATACATCCGCCTCTAATTTCCAGAATCTTCATTGCAAGTCCTGTGTCCGTGAAGGTGGCGTCACTCTGTAGTGGAGACGGTTCTGTCACTTGCCTCGGTCAGCCTGTGCACTGTCCAGGGCCGCCTGCTCCTGAGGACCCTTGGTGGGGCAGTCAGTGTGGCAGGTTACTGTGTATGGGTCTTTTTACTTTGTGATAGAGCCAATCTTCTAAGGTAGAAATGAGGCCACTACGATTCAGAGAACTGAGTTGAGATTTGTGCCCCACCAGCCTACACACCCAGCCATTCATCCGCTGCCTCCTAAGCCTGCTCCTTCTGTCAGGTAGCCTCAGAGATTGCTGACGATGTCCCCTGGTCCTTCGTGTCCCACCCACGGATTCAGTTCACACACAGGGTTGATGCCATCTCCCGAATCCTCTGTCTGTGCCTCCCTTTGCTTCCCCCTAGACATCTAGGTCCTTACTTAGTTTCTGAATTACATCCCAGCCCACCCCCCGGCAGTTACGTTGGAGAACCCAGGCTTGGGTTGTGTTGCTGGTTCCCCTTTCAAAGGCTCCCTGCCACCTCTGCAAGAGCTGGCCTTTGACAAGCCTGCCAGGCTCATGTCCTGCATGGTATTCCAGAACCCAGGAGCTGCAGCTAAGCCATGCTGCTGGTTTTCCTTAGAGGGCCCCTACTGCCTCTTCCGTCCAGTTGGAGTACCTTTGTCCTTTGTGGGTGAGGATTGGGCGCTCTTCAGATTGTTCCCCTATCAGCACCTCTGAGATCTTCCCACTTCCTCAGCCGCCAGCCCCTTATCTACTCTTCTGGGTAGTCAGCACAATGAGCTGCCTTCTCTAGCACAAATTTGAATGTATTTCTTTAAAATTTTTATTGAGTTAGTTTGACTGGGTTATAATTTACATGGTATACATTTCAAATGCTGCAAGAGTATACACTAAAGAGTAAGCGTATTCATCCCTCCGTTCTGAAACAGTCCTTGTTAGCTTTTTATGTCTCCTTATTCAAGATTTTCTAGGTACACATTGGCAAATACATGTGAGAGAATTTTCATACTTAAAAAAAAAACTTTTTAATTAATCAATTAATTTGCAAGCAGGGGAGAGAGAGAGAGAGAATGGGCATGCCAGGGCCTCTAGCCACTGCAAATGAATGCCAGATGCATGTGCCAGCATATATCTGGTTTTCCATGGCTACTGGGGAATTGAACCTGGGTCATTGGGCTTTGAAGGCAAGCGCCTTAACCACTGAGCCATCTCTCCACCCCCTTTATAACTTTTTTTTGCGTGATTGGCAACATCTCATTCACACCAATATCCTTGTTTTTGTCATGTGACAATGCTATCTTGGATACATATTAAAATGTACTATCTTGAAATTGTCATTTAATGTTACATAAAATTTGGATTACAGCGGTGGTGATGTATGCTGTTAGTGTTCCGTGTTTGTGAGCTCTGCATCTGCAGTCAACCACTTAATCAAGAGTATTTGAAACACAAAGAAAAGAAATTGTCTCTGCACTGACCAAGCGCACGCTTTTTCCTTATCATGCTCTAAGCACTACAGTAGGATGAGCTTGTCATTGATACCCTGTCAGATCCTGTAACCTAGAGATGATTTAAAGTATCTGGGAGGATGTGGATCAACTATTTGCAAATACTGTGGTATTTTAGGTAAGGGACTTGAACACATATTGGACATTTTGGGGATTGTTGTAGCCAGTTCCATGTTGCTGCTGCAAACATCCAACAAGGCACAGTTTATTGAGGGGAAGGAGTTTATTTCAGGCTTACAGATCCAGAGGGAGTTCCATCAATGGCAGAAGAAGCTGGCTCCCCTTCATGGATCCAAGCAGAGAGAAAAGCCACCAAAAGCCAACACCACCAGCAAGCACGAACAGCCAGAGCTCCAACTGCTCTGAACATACCTACTAGGCTGGGACTCCAGGATCTGCCCCCCCCCCCCCCCCCAGTGACAAGGCCTCTTATAGCACAGATCTGTCTGCTAGGGGCTCAAGTAGGAAGTTTAATCAAAAATGACTGAGTCTATGGGGCCATACATTCAGACTCTAACATTCAAATTACCATAGGGATCCTGGAATCAGTCTCCTGAGATGCTAATGGACAATTGAATACACATACATTGTACATGTATTTATATTATACACATACATATATACACATATATGAATTCAGAATGTGAACTTCTATGTGCTACATTTTAGCTATATAGCATTTCACTTTAAGGATGAATTAAATTTTTAAAAATTATTTATTTGAGGTGGGTAGATAGAGAATGGGTGTGCCAGGGCCGCCAGCCACTGCAAATAAACTCTAGACACATACTCCACTTTGTGCATCTGGCTTTTATGTGGGACCTAGAGAATCAAGCCAGGGTCCTTTGGCTTTGCAGGCAAGTGCCTCAACAGTTAAGTCATCTCTTCAAGCCCCTCCCTTTCATTCTTTGAATAGCTAGTTCTTTTCACTTTCTAGTTCCAGTAAAAATGTTATTTTGAGGGAGAGGCCTTTTTCTGGACCCTCCCTTTCAATCAAAAGTTTCTGTGTCACCGTTGGGGAGTCTTTTGCTTGTGTGGGTGTCATCTTAACTTCTCTTGGAGCTCTGAGCTCTGTCTGCTTTGTCGTCAGGTGTCACAGTCAGGTTCACATTGCTGGCAGAAATTACCTGACCAAGAGCAGCTTTTTGGAAAAAAGGATTTCTTTTGGCTCATAGACTCAAGGGGAAGCTCCATGATCACAGGGGAAAATGTTGGCATGAACAGAGGGTGGACATCACCCTCTGGCCAACATAAGGTGGACAATAGCAACAGGAGAGTGTGCCAAAAACTGGCAAGGGGGCACTGGCTATAACACCCATAAGCCCACCCCCAACAATACACCATCTCTAGGAGGCGTTAATTCTGAAATCTCCATCAGCTGCGAACCTAGCATTCAGAACACCTAAGTTTATGGGGGACACCTGAATCAAACCCCACATTAGGATAGTGTTATCTCTCCAGCCAGTGTGTGACACCTAGTCACCTAGTGGCTGGGCTGATATATTGAATAGCGAAAGGATGCTGATTGCATTTTCACTTCCTGGACTAAGCTTGTGGGAAGGCATAGGTCATAAACAGGACGTGTCCATGAACACATGACATCTTTGTTTTATTTTGTTCATTTTTATTTATTTATTTGAGAGTGACAGAGACAGAAAGAGGCAGATAGAGAGAGAGAGGGAGAGAATGGGCGCGCCAGGGCTTCCAGCCACTGCAAACACACTCCAGATGCATGCGCCCCCTTGTGCATCTGGCTAACGTGGGTCCTGGAGAATCGAGCCTTGAACCGGGCTCCTTAGGCTTCACAGGCAAGCGCTTAACCGCTAAGCCTTCTCTCCAGCCCACATGACATCTTAGCTTCGTGTGCAGTTGCCTGCTGTCTTTCCAGCTGCACACTTGTACCATCTGGGAGCTCTTCAAGATGCAGATTCCTGGGCAGAACCCAAGATGCCCAGTTCCACCCAGGAATCAGTGCAACACCAAAACACCCAGGCACTGGAGGTGCGACAGCATTCTGCCTTTGGGAACAGAGGATGTCTCCCCCCCATGAGCCATAGCCAAAACTACCTACGCTCCTGCATGGAATGTGGCCATGTCTGCTTTCACGATCCCTGTCCTTGTTTTTGGAGGTTGCAGTACAGAGGCCCCATGGGGCGAGGCCCTTTGGGGACAGTGAGTCAGTCTGGAGTCTTTCCTCGAGCTCGGACGCTTTCTGCACGTTAATCTTGCCCCAACTTGTTTGGCATCATTAGCTGAGGACTTGGAGCACTTTGGCCCTTTCCTGTTCTGCTTCCCCCAGCAGTGGTTGCCTCACACAAAGGAGGGCCGCTGGGCAGGGATGAGAAAGGGAGGGGACCCTGGGTTGAGGGTTGACTTCTTAGGCCATTGTTGCTCTACCAGTTGATGTATGGCTGCGGATAATGACAAGGGTATACTTGGGCTTGACAGGAACCATTCTGAAATCCTAGCAGGCCCTGCATTGCCAGTTCTTCCTTGGAAGTTTCTTTTGGATCCATTCCTATCTTAACACTGTGCAAAAAAAAAAAAAAAAAAAAAAAAAAAAAAAGGTAATCGCATTTTATTTCTGGGTTTCTGCCCTCATGCACAGCAGCAGGAAATGATGCTGGTCTATCAGTTTGTTGTAGAATGGAGGAAGCCCTTGGGAATTATGTAAATGAAAGGAACGATTGTTTACTGTTGGGAAAACTCAAGCATGACGAAGCTCATTCCATCCAGCTGAAATTAGGTGTAGTTGAATGATTATTTGGTAGATGGATCTGGCTTTGAAAATGGGAAAATCTGTGGAAGCCTTGCTTGGAGCTGGGGACAAAGTGGGACACTATGCTGCCTGAATCGGGAAGAATGACAACAGAAAACCAAGGTGTGGAGCATGTTTTAAGAATTTTAGAGCTGGGCATGGTGGTGCACGCCTTAAATCCCAGCACTTGGGAGGCAGAGGTAGGAGGATCGCCATGAGTTTAAGAGCACCTTGAGATTACAGAGTGAATTCCAGGTCAGCCTGAGCTAGAGTGAAACCCTACCTTGGGGGGGGGGTTGGAAAGAATTTTAGCTTGGGGCTGGAGAGATGGCTTAGTGGTTAAGGAGCATGCCTGAGAAGCCTAAGAACGTGCTTGTTCAAATCTCAGGTCCCATTGTAGCCAGAAGCAAAAGTGATGCAAGTGTGCAGTGTTGCACATGCCCACAAAGGGGCGCACATGCTGAAAGGCCATGGTGTGCCCATTTTTTCTCTCTCTCTCTCTCCCCCCCTTTCTCTGTCCTTTCTTCTTTTCTTTGTCTCTCAAAAAAATTCTTTTAAAGGTTTCAGCATGAAGGAAACACACAGGCTATTTGTCATTGCCTAACAAAGAGCAACTCCATATAAGATGTGGTGAGACATAAAATTAACTCGTGATAGGAAAAGTGGGATTTCTATTACTGTGTGACCCTGGGGGTGGCAACAGTCATTTCTGAGCGTCACTTTTCTCACCAGTGAAATGGAACAAATGAAACGCCCATCATGTGGCTAATTATTAAAATGAGCGGGGCTAGGTGAGGACTTAGCCTGTAAAGTTTGCATAATAGTCACTCTTCTCTCTAATGTAATTGAGTGTGTAGCCTTGTTCCTTTAAATGCTGCTTTAAAATTTTTTAACAATGGTTTTGGTGTGCATGTGCATGCACTCATTCATGCATGTGTGTGAGAGTGCACGCGTGTGCATGTGGAGATCAGAGGACAGCCTCGAGTGTCATTCCTGTCCCCATCCACCTTTACTGAGACAGACACCCGCAGTGGCCTAACGCTGCGCAGTCAGGCTAGGGTGGTTGTCCCTTGAGACTCCAGGATCTGCCTGCTTCAGTCATCTTAGTGCGAGGGCTTCAAGCCTTCAGCACCACACACAGTTTTTTACTTGGGTTCTGAGAAGTGCTCTTTACTCACCAAACTACACTCTCCAGCGCCCACCCCCCTTTTTGAGACAGGATCTCTGTTGCTCAGACTAGCCTAGAACTCACTGTGTAGCCCCTGGCTAGCCTTGAACTGACTGCATTCTCTTGTCTCAGCTGCCCCGGCGCTGAGCGCACAGGCATGATCCACTGTGTCTGGTTCACATGCTGCTTTTGAAGATTTTGTTTGTTTGTTTGTTTGTTTTCGAAGTAGGGTCTCACTCTAGCCCAGGCTGACCTGGAATTCACTATGGAGCCTCAGGGTAGCCTCGAACTCACAGCGATTCTTCTACCTACCTCTGCCTCCCCAGTGCTGGGATTAAAGGCATGTGCCACCATGCCTGGCCTTTTTTGAAGATTTTTATTCCACTTTTTTTTTGCTTCATTCAGAGACTGTACTGTTTACAAAAAGGATACTCCCCTTCCAGCTTCTCTCCTCCTTCTCCTCCTTCTGGAATGTACTACTGCCTCTTCTCTCCTATCCTTGCCCCCTCCCTGTGGAGTGAAGCTAAGACAGGGCTTAGGTCCTGTATTTGCTGCTAGTCCAGGACAGTCAGCCTGTCACTGTCTGTGGGTTTCATATGTTGGACTCGGTCAGTTACAGACTGAACGTATCTGAAGAAAGCAGATGCCCCTGTACTGAACTCACACAGACTTTCCCCGTCGTTATCCCCCAGGCCGTCACTTGTGGAACAACTGCGTACCATCATCTCGAGATGATTTCAAGTATGGGGAAGGTCTAGGCAGGTTCTGTCCCAACGCTGCTGCTTTTCGGAAGGGATTTGAGCACCCAAGGATTTGCTGTCCTCTGGGGCCCTGCTGCAGGCACTGAGGGACCAGATGTATCACCAGGTCTTCGCCGTGTTCACGTGAGAACTGGTCGTCACTTGTGGGGATGCAGCGGGTTTCCCAGAACCCAGCGGCAGCATGGAGCTGGGTTTTGGGGGTCTTGGGTCCCTGGACCACACCCTCCAGGGTGGGTTTTGCTTCTTCCCCTTTCAGCTTCATCGTCCTCCTCTTGTCACAGCAGCCTCCTCTGCCTCACAGGGCCAGGTGGTTCTCATGGCATTCCCAACAACACGTGTTACTGGTTCAGTCCCTTGGAGAGGGCAGCTCCTCTCCTCGCCCAGGTTGTCCCTGCTTGTGTCTGTTAGGCTGTCCTGGCTCAGTCTTTTCGGGGGTTACCTATAGTGTAGGGATACAGTAAAAACTGCTGTCAGATGGGGGGAAATTCAGAGTGGTCATCCCTAGCTAAGACGCACTTGACATTTGCACAAGTATACACATGTCTCAATTATGTCGTATGCTTATTGACTTTATGAAATGCCCATTTGGTGTTTTATTGCTTTTGTAATGACTAGAGCTAAGCAGCGGAAAGAAATAATGTGTGTGAGATCCAGTGTACTAACCTTATTGCCGATAACTTACATTAAGTATAAGATATTTTTTATTTATCTTTGCAGTGCTGGGGATTGAACGCAGGGTGTTGGGAATGTCAGACAAGTGATATATGGGAACCTGGGGTGTCTTGAGAATGATGGAGCTCTTCTCAGCTCTTGGTTGGATGTAACTCAGGAGTTAGGGTGCTGGATACTCAAAATCCCACAAACTCTCCACTGATCCAGTGGCCTCAATGTTCTTGTCTTATGCATTTAAATAATGAAATTCACACACTATATTTGGTGAAGTTTTGAAAGATTTTATCATAGAGCTTACGAGAAGGAAAGAAGGCCGAGCTCCTGCCCAGGAGGGCATTTCAGGTAATAGGAAAGTTTGTCTGGAGACCCTGACCCGTGGTTTTTTATGGGAATTAACAGGATGGTCAGCCCAGTTCTTATAGCACGTGTCCAGGTATTATTCATGTCTTCCTGTCCGATGTTTCAATGACAGAAAACTCCTTTAAGGAAGCAGAAATGAGAAAAGCCAGATCCCATGTTTAGGTGCCCCTAGCAATTTTTTTTTTTTTTTTTGAGAGAGAGTGAGAGAGGATTGACACACCAGGGCCTCCAGCCACTGTAATTGGACTCCAGACACATGCACCACCTTGTGTGCATGTGTGACCTTGTGTATCTGGCTTATGTGGGTTCTGGGGAGTTGAACATGGGTCCTTAGGCTTTGCACGCAATCGCCTTAACTGCTAAGCCATCTTTCCAGCCCCTAGCAATCTTATTCACATCCTTCAGTGAGGTTTTAGGGGAGAAGAGATCAAGTAAAAACCAGGTTCCCCCACCCTTTATAGGCTCAGGAACATTTCTCCTGTAGTTTATTGTCAGGAGCCCTGATACCCCCAAACTGTCTTACAAACACTCGTAACTTGGCAAGAGCAGAGATATCTGAAAGAGGGACACTGTGTCTCTCTGTTTGGCTATCAAACTAATGAAACAAAGGTCACTAAGGAATTGGGACTAGAATCAGTGAAGCCGGGTGCTAGTTAGAGGAGGAACTTACCTTTCAGAAAGACATTTCACAGGGCCGTCAGATCACCTTGCAGGAGAGATTGGAGCCAAACAGTGATGGGTCAGTGGTGTGGGGAGCGCACCTTGATGGGGACTGCTTAGTTATGTTACCACTTGTTCTCCACTTAAACCTAAACCCCGTGTTAGGACCCTGAGAGTGGACTAGAGGTGGGTTAACTAGACCTTTTTATTTGCTGCTTTTCCCAGTGTGGTCATCTTGAATAAGCATATATATATACATATATATATATATATATATATACACACACACACACATACATATATATATATATACACACACACATACATATATATATATATATATATATGTATGTATGTATGTATGTATGTATGTATATATAATTTATTTAAGAAAGAGAGAGACAGAGAGGAAGAGGCAGAGAGAAAGAGAGAATGGGTGCACTAGGGCCTCCAGCCACTGCAAATGAATTCCAGATGCATGTACCGCCTTGTGCATCTGGCTTATGTGGGTCCTGGGGAATCGAACTGGTGTCCTTAGGCTTCGCAGGCAAAATGCCTTAACCGCTAAGTCATTTTCTCCAGCCCTCCATTTTTCATTATTGCTTTTTCCTTTAATTGGTCTCTTGAGCATATTGGTTAGGGCTGTTGGAGCTCTGACCGTAACAACTCCAGTACTTCCACAACTCCCAAGCCCAAAATGTCGATGTATTTAAAGTAGTTCCCCATATCTACAAGGATGTGTTCAAAGACTCCCAGTGGGTTCCCGAAACTATGGATGATACCTACCTCCAGCTATGCTGTTTTCTCCTGTAAATGCATCTGTATAGACCTATGACAAAGCTCAACTTACAAATTAGGCACAGTCAAGAGATTAAAGCAATGACTAACAAAAGAATGATAACAACCATATGCTCTAATAGTAGTTATATGAATGTGTTTTCTCTCAGTGATATGCCTGCCTCTGTCTCCCAAGTGCTGGGATGACAGATGTGAGCCACCCAGTCTAGTTTCACTCACCCTTCTTATGATGACGAAAGATGATGAAATGTCTGTGTGACGAGATGAAGTAAGGGGAACGACACCAGCTCAATTTCAAACCTATGAAAAACTTATCATTGGTTTGTTTCTGGAATTTTCCATTAAGTATTTTTGGACCAGAACTGACCCCAGGTAAATGAAACTGCAAAAGGCCACACTACAGGGACCAGGGAGTGTGTGAGGCAAAGGCAGATAGAGGAAACGCCTGCCTGGAGATCTGTGCTCACCTCTTGGTTCCCAGGTCCTCAGCCCAGAGCCTCACTGTGGGGTGATAGAGTCAGGGCTCTGGGATAACTTCAGTCTTTTTGCTCTTGTCTCTTTTTCTTTTGGCTTAGGTCATTGAGAGGGTCAAGTGTCAGAAAAAGTTGAGGTCCCTGAGGGAAGGGACGGATTTTACCTTTAGACTACTTCTGTAGTGAAACGGCCACCTCAGCTCTTCTCTGGGTCTCTAGCCTGTCCTGTCCTGTCAATCTCGGATGTGTGGCCCCCACAACTGTGTGAGCGAATTCCTTAAAACAAAGCTGACCTAAGATGGTTCAGTGTGGGATTTTTCTACTTTTCCATGAAGTGAAAGTAATATCTATTCAGTAGACATTGCACTCAGGATTTTTTTTTTTTTTTTTTCTGAGGTAGGGTCTCGCTCTGGCCCAGGCTGGCCTGGAATTTACTATGCAGTCTTAGGCTGGTCTTGAACTCACAGAGATCCTCCTACCTCTGCCTCCCAAGTGCTAGGATTAAAGGTGTGTGTCATTATGCCTAGCTGGGATTTTGCCCTTGACTCTCTCCTGGGCTAACGATGCACACACTGGCCTTCATTTCAATACTGGGCAGCAGCAGTGACCACAGATGCCTATCAGTCTTTCAGGCATGAGGTGACTCAGCCACGTTCCACAGCGCGCCGCTGTTGCTGAGCTGTGAAGGTGGGAAGGTTACACAGTGGATTTTCTGCAGCTGATGTCTTCAGCATAGGGTAGGTTTATGGTGATATAACCCTGTCCTAAGTGCAGGAGCATTTGTATACAGGCACTAACGAATGCCTGGGCTCCCCACCCCCCACCCCAGAACTCTGACTAATACAGGTTTTTCCTTGACGAAGGTCATCTGACCAGAGAAGCTGAGTGATGGGACGTCTGACAGTTGTATCCTGAGTGTGGGTCTGGAAAGACATGTTGCAGAACTGGCCCCCGAAGTTGAGCTGTTGGGTGTGGGCTGCTGGGAGAGCAGTGAACTCTGAGCTCGTGTTCTCTGAGCAGTAGGATCTTGAAGGCAAAAGGTCTTTCTGGCTCCCACTCAAGCTGTGGGGAGTGTTGGGGAGCAGACCATCATCCCTTCACTGCTGGCCCACACTGCCACCTCTCCGTGATGGGTTCCATAAGTCCTCCTGGCTGTGGGGAAGAAGGAATACCTTGGGATTAGACTTGAAAATGATTGAGTTACCTTAGCACACTTAAAAATGCAGAGGACCAGGAGTGGTGATTCCTGCCTGTTATACCATCACCCAGGAGACAGAGGCAGGAGGATCGACTAGTTTCAGGCTCACCCAGTCTGTATAGCAAGTTCTAGGCCAGATAGGGCTTCAATATGAAACCCTGTCTTTAAACAAAACAAAACAGAAAATAGGGCTTGGGAGATGATGGAGCAGTTACAGGTACTTGCTCTTAAGGCCTGGCTGATCTGAGTTCAATCCCTAGCACCGACATAAAGCCAGATTCAAAGTAGCATGAGAGCCTATGATCCCAACTGCCTATAGTGCCTTTAACCACTGAGCCATCTTGTGATACCCTATATTTAACTTTCCACGTGTGTATGTATGTGAAAGAGAGAGAAAAAAATGAGAAGGGCATGCCCAGGCCCTCGTGCTGCTGCAGATGAACTCTTGCTGCACACACTACTTTGTGCATCTGGCTTACATGGATACTGGGGAATCAAACTCAGGCCTGCAGGCTCTGCAAGCAAGTGCCTTGAACTGCTGAGCCATCTCTCCAGTTCCATGTTTTTCTTGAATTTATTTATTAGAGAGAGACACACACACAGAGACAGAGAGAAGGAGGCAGGCAGAAAAAGAATGATTATAGGCATGCTAGGGTCTCCTGCTACTGCAAACAAACTTCAAATGCACACACCACTTTGTGCATCTGGCTTTGTGGGTACTGAGGAATCAAACCTGGGCTGTCAGGCTTTGCAAGCAAGTGCCTTTAACATTTGAGTCATTTCTCCAGCTCCATGTTTTTATTTTTTTTAATTTTTATTTATTTGTGGGAGAAAGAGGAGGAGAGAAGGAGAATGAATGGACACTCCAGGGCCTCTGGCCACTGCAAATACATGCACCACCTTGTGCATCTGGCTATGCAGGTCCTGGGGATCAAACCTGAGTCCTTTGGCTTTGTAAGCAAGCACCTTAACCACTAAGTCATCTCTCCACCCCTTATTTTATTTTTTGTGGTAGGGTCTCGCTGTAGCCCAGGCTGACCTGAAATTCACCATGTAGTCTCAGGGTGTCCTCAACCTCATGTTGCTCTTCCTGCTTCTCAGGTGCTAGGATTAAAGGGGTGCACCACCATGCCTAGTCTACCATGTTTCTTTTTTTTTTTTTTTAAAGCCTGGGTCTCACTCTAGTATAGGCTGACCTTGAACTTGCAACAGTTGTCCTGCCTCAAGTTTCTAAAGTACATGAACGCATATAACTTTCTTTTTTGAGGTAGGGTTTCACTTTAGCCCAGGTTGACCTGGAACTCACTCTGTAGTTCCAGGCTGACCTCAGAACTCCTAGCGATCCTCCTTCCTCTGCATCCTGAGTGCTGTGATTAAAGGTGTGTGCCACTGTACCTGGCATATCTAACTTAAAAAAAAAATTTATTTTATTTATTAGAGAGAGAGAGAAAGAGGCAGATAAAGAGAGAGAGAGAGAGAGAATGGGAGTGCTAGGACCTCCAGCCACTGTAAATAAACTCCAGGTGCATGTATCACCTTGTGCATCTTCCTAATGTGGGTCCTGGGGAATCGAACCTCAGTCCTTTGACTTCACAGGCAAATGTCTTAACCACTAAGCCATCTCTCCAGTCCCCTATCTAACTTTTTTAAAATTTTGAGGTAGGGTCTCACTCTAGCTCAGGCCAACCCAGAATTCACTATGTAGTCTCAGGTTGACCTTGAACTCATGGTGATCCACCTGCATCTGCCTCCCGAGTGCTGGGATTAAAGGTGTGCGCCACCATACATGATGTAGCTTTTTAAGAAGCTGCCAAAATGTTTTTGAAGTGGTTTTGAAATATCACTTACAATGTCTAAGAGTTCTGATCCCTCTGCGTCCTCGACACTCGAGCTTGTCCGTCAGTCCTTCCTTTTATCTAGTTCTCAATTTGCTTTGCATTTTTCTGTTGTCTCATGATGCTGAGCATGTGTTCATGTTGACTCCTAGGTCTTCTGTGGAGGCACGACTGTTTTGGGTAGGTATTGTCTTCTTGGTGCTGAGTCTCTGGTTTGGGATTTTCTCATTCTGGGGAAGGGCTTCGGCTGTGAAAGTGTAGAGTTTCCCCTTTATTTCTTGAGTTATGAAGCTAGTATGACTGAACGAATTCTTCACCCCAAGTAAGCGAGCTCTGCCACATGTTTACTGACATGGTTTATTATAGGAGATGGAACAGTCGCCCTCAGAGTGCCAAGGACCAGGCATGGGGTGCCGCTATGCCAGGGTGCTGCTTGAGTTTATAGATTGCCTGGGGTCTGGGGTCTTCTCATCCCTTATTTTCCATGGTGTCTGGAGAGTGGTCTGTTCATGCACTTACATTCATTCTCTTTCCTTCCTCCCACTTATTTTGACTGAGTGGATGCCTTGTGTCCTTACGTGAGCGGAGGTGAAAAGCTTCCTGTGGGGTAGAACATGGCCTTCTCCCTAGACAGTGAGCTATAGGCAGACACACTTCCCTGTGAGCTGTGTGGGGAGGGCAGAATGAACTTGTGCCTTGCAGGGCCCAGGAAGGTCTGCAGTGGCACTTGAGCAACCCCTTGTCATTGTTGGATTAGGGGTCTGCTACCTAGGTTCCTTCCCAGCGCCGTTCTATAAAAGGCACTAAACAAAGGGGAGGGGTGGGGAATGGAGAAAATGCTTGGACAGAGCCTCGTCATAAAATGTGCTCTGGGGCTGGAGAGATGGCGTAGCGGTTAAGTGCTTGCCTGTGAAGCCTAAGGACCCCGGTTCGAGGCTCGGTTCCCCAGGTCCCACGTTAGCCAGATGCACAAGGGGGCGCACGCGTCTGGAGTTCGTTTGCAGAGGCTGGAAGCCCTGGCGCGCCCATTCTCTCTCTCACTCTCTATCTGCCTCTTTTTCTCTCTGTCGCTCTCAAATAAATAAATAAAAATCTTAAAAAAAAACAAAAAAAAACGTGCTCTCTCTGTGTGTGTGTGTGTGTGTGTGTGTGTGTGTGTGTGTATGTGTGTGTGTGTATGTGTGTCTACTGTGGGTGGGCTCAGAAAGAGCTTCCTCCTACATCAATGCCGAGCTCTGATGAGGAACTTGAGTTTGAGGTTAGTGTTTCATAAAACATGTTGGGCTGATGAAGAAAGGCCACACAGTCCCCACTTCTCTTCCCCTCTCTGACAGCTTGGGTCTCTAAGGGACCCTGCAGTAATGCATGCTGCCTGGTGGCTGAGGGAGAGCTGTTTCTGAGAATAGCAGTGGCCTCAAAGACCTTTCAGATGAGCCAAGACTACCATGGACCAAGAAGAGTGTGTGTGTGGGGGGGGGGGGGAGGAGTTTAAATAAGTTAAAGGAAAGGTTTGAGCCCAGCCCAGTTGCACTTGTCTGTGATCCAGCACTAAGGGGACTGAGGCAGGAGGGTTGGGGCCAACATGGGCTGTGTAGAGACCCTGCTGCAAGATAGATGATAGACAGTTGGATAGATGGCGATAGAAAAGAGAAAAGGGGGCTGGAGAGATGGCTTAGCGGTTAAGCGCTTGCCTGTGAAGCCTAAGGACCCCGGTTCGAGGCTCGGTTCCCCAGGTCCCATGTTAGCCAGATGCACAAGGGGGCGCATGCGTCTGGAGTTCGTTTGCAGAGGCTGGAAGCCCTGGCGCGCCCATTCTCTCTCTCTCCCTCTATCTGTCTTTCTCTCTGTGTCTGTTGCTCTCAAAAAATAAAATAAAATAAAATAAATTAAAAAAATAAAAAAAAGAAAAGAGAAAAGGTGTGGAAGATTCTGTGAGGAGAATCTTTCCTCAGGAACTGCTCAGCTCTGTGAGCTACATGTGTTTTCTGTGGTGACTGCTTAGGACAGAGTGGATTGATAGTGCCCACATTCTGCATTTCAAAATCACCAGATGTGAAGAGATCAAAGGCTCCACACACAGTGGATACTAACTGACACCCCAGAAATGCTAACTACCCTGATTTGACCATCACATGTGTACATGTATTAAATTGCCAAACTATAGTCCATAAATATTACATGTTGACTATAGACTTAGAAAAATGTCCAAACTTTATTTATTTATTTGTGTGAGAGAGAGGAGGGAGGGAAAGTATGGGCATGTCGGGATCTCTTTCCACTGCAGATGAACTCCAGACACACGCCCCACTTTGTGCATCTGGCTTCATGTGGGTACTAGGACACTGAACCCAGGCCATTAGGCTTTGCAAGGAAATACCTTTAACAAGTAAGCCATCTCTCCAGCCCTCAAAATACGTAAAATCCTGGAAAAAGAAATACATATTTTTTTTCTTCAGTAATAGTCAATGCTGCTTACATCATTCTCACTCCTCTGGTCCCAAATAGTGACAGTAACAAGTGACAGAGCTCTGGGGGCAGCTTGGAGTAGTGCAGGAAAGATCCTGACGGAGAGGAGCCGAAAGGCTGCCTTAAAGGGCCTGAAGAGACCTGTAACCATTGATTCAGCCTGAACACTGTGAGGCCCAATGCATGTGTGGCAGCCGAGGACGTGCTGCAGTGGGGAGCAGGGTCGGCCGAGGACAGGGAGGCGTGGAGGAGGCTCTGCCTGTGTGTGCGCCAGTGTGCGGCGGTGAGGGTGGCGAAGCATGTCCCCTTGCTTTCCAGTCAAGCTCTGCTGTGGCTTGTCCCCTCTGGAGCTCATGTTGAAATTTAGTCTCATAATGAAAGATTAAGAAGTGGGGACCATGTGGGACCTTGAAGAGGTGACTAGGGCATCCACTCATGCGCATCCACTTTCTCCAAGAAATAGGCTGATGGCGAGTATATAGCATGAGGTATTGAGAGGCCTCACAACTTGTTAGTAGAGGTTTCATGAGGTCTGGGCATACCCTCCTTGGTTTATTAGTAAGGACTGTTCTTTTAATATGTTTTATTTTATTTTTTGTTTATTTTTATATGTTTATTTATTTGAGAGCAAGAAAGAGGGGGGGAGAGTGAGAGTGAGAGTGAGAGTGAGAGAGAGAGAGAGAGAGAGAGAGAGAGGAAGAGAGGGAGAGAGAATGGGTGCAACAGGGCCTTTAGCCATTGCAAATGAACTCCAGACACATGGCCCCTTCGTGCATCTGGCTAACGTGGGTCCTGGAGAGTTGAACTGGGATCTTCTAGCTTTGCAGGAAATGCCTTAACCACTAAGCCAACTCTCTAGCCCCTGTTTATTTTTATTCATTTAATTGAGAGCAACAGACAGACAAAAGAGACAGAAAGAGAGAGAGAGAGAGAGAGAGAGAGATCGGGAGGGAGAGGGAGTGAGGGAGAGAGGGAGAGAGAGGGAAAGAGAATGGGTGCACCAGGGCCTCCAGCCACTGCAAACGACCTCCAGATGCATGCACCATCTTGTGCATCTGGCTTACGTGGGTCCTGGGGAATCAAGCCTCGAACCAGGATTCTTAGGCCTCATAGGCAAGCACTTAATTGTTAAGCCATCTCTCCAGCCCTAATATTTTTTTTTATTAACTTATTTGAGAGAGAGAAAGGCAGAGAGAGGGAGGGAGGATGGGTGCACTAGTCACTCTAGACACTGTGAACGAACTCCAGATGCCCCAGGTACTAGGGAGTCAAACCTGGGTCCTTAGGCTTTGTAGACAAGCGATCCCCTTGCCCACCAACGACTCCATTATTAATAAAAGGAAATGTGCTATGGAGATCTTTCCTAAATTCTCCCTGAGACGTGGGAAGGAACATCCAGAGCCATGACCCCGTCCTCCCTGAGTTTTCTCACAGGACTTTCGGTGGCAGGTGGCACCCATCGAGGTAGAAGGCTGACGCAGCAAGAATTCTAAATTCTTGATCAATGCAGAGAAAAATCAACTCCTACCAAATCAGAGAGCCAGAGCCTCAGAGGCCCCCAACACCTCAGCACTGAAGCAGACCAAAAATGAACCCAACATGGCTCAGGGAAATCTTGCGGAAGAGGGGGCGGAAAGAATGTCAGAGTTACATGTTGGGTCATGATTTTCAGAGACATTTATCATACTAATAACTGGGGGCTAACTCCACAATGCACGACCCATTTTCAATAACAAGGAGGGTCTAATGGGAGGGGGTAGATCACAGATGAGCCTAAATAATGGTACCAAACTGCCTGTATTTACTGAAAAAAAAAATAATAAATTAAACTAAAAAAAAAAAAAAGAATTCTAAATTTGCTGCCTCAGTAACACTGTGAGAGATTGGTCTCTTTGGGCCCCGGAGCATGGAAGCTCTGTATGCGGAATGGCCTCTTACTCCTGCATGAGGCTGCGAGAACCCTTGGCGGCCAGGTCCTGGGCCTGTGGCTGAGGTTTAGCGATTGTGACTTCACGGTAGCTTGCTTCCTTCCTCCTGTCGGCATAGCATAAACTTCCATCCTGACTTCATCCTTCCTGTCTTCGCCCACACCCTTCATCTTAGGGGAAAGGCTTAATAAATACTAGAATGTGAAGCCTCAACTAATGGCTCATATCATTGCTTTATTTTTTCTTCTCTAGCCTCATTAATGCTATGACAATATCCAGCGGTGTGAGCATTGCTTAGAGAACGGGACGCTGTAGTCCAGTGTGGCAGGGCTTGTGTGTGTGTGGGAGGGGTGAGTGTGCGTTTCTGAGTGTGTGATCACATGTGCCTTGAGTGTGCTTCTGCCCAATGAGTCTTGGGTATGGACCGCCTGTTGCTCATGTCTGTGGGTGCCTGCTCATCTCCTGCGTGAGTATGAATAGCAAAAAGTGGGTGGTGGAGAATGAGCTCTTCTCTCCTGCGCTGTCTCCTGCCCCTTTCCACGGCACTGGGGAAGCAAAGGGCAGTCAGCCGAAAAATACAGGGCGGGAGGGTCACGTGTTTCTGTTCACAGGTGCGTCTGCTCCCTCCAGCACCAGCCACCTGGGACATTTTGTTTACACCCCATGATGCTGCTCTCAGAGGATCCCGGGGACAATTTGGAGCCTTAGGGGATGCAGCCTGTCTGATTTAATATGCACAACTGTTCACATACAGAGTGCAGAGGCGGCCTGGCTTTCTCCAGGAAGCCCTTGGGTACCACAAAGCTGCATTTGTCTGTGGAAGTGAGATTTAGTGGGTCCCTCTTGTCCAAATGCAGCTGTCTCCATCACAGCCTGGGACATAGGGGATTCCAGGAATAGATGCACAGCCACAGTACACTGGTTCTTTCCAGCCCCTCACCCCTGACAGATATGCTGCCCTGTTCAGAGCCTGGGGAGACTTTTGGGGCTGCATTCAATTTCCTGGCTTGGTTACTTATCAGTTTCCAAGCTGGTTTGAAGCTTGTAGTCCACACCCATTGACATGGTGCCTTCAAGGTGTAAAAGCAGCATTCTAGGTCATGTGAGGTAACACATAAAAGATGTGACATCTGCTCCACAGCTTCTAGTCTGGCTAGAACCTATCCATCATGTCGGAGAAGAGACGAGAAATGAACATTTTAAAAAGTAACATGTCTGGGGTCAGGCATGGTACTGGTGTCTTTGTTTTACGTTGCACAGCCAGGGAGACATTTCCTTCTTCTAAGAACTTTTACTATATATGGTGGTGCATGCCTGTAATCCAAGAGTTAGGGAGGCAGAGACAAGGAGGGTCACTCCAAGTTTGAGGAAGCCCTGCCTACATAGCAAGTTCCAGACCAGCCAGCGTTGCGCAGTGAGACCCTTTCTCAGAAGCACAGGGGCCGGGGAGATGGCTCAGTGTTAAAGGTGTTTGCTCGTAAGCTTGCTGGATTGAGTTCAAGTCCCCAGCACCCACATAAAGCCAGATGCAAAAGTGGCTCATGCGTCCGTAATTCCAGCACACTTGCTGAGGCACGGAGGCACAGTCAGAACCTCGCGGCCGACCAGGCTTGTGCACATGCAGGAGTGAAACAACCACAGACTCTGTGTCAAGAGAAGGTGGGGCTGGAGAGCTGGCTCGGTGGTTCAGGGTACTTGTGGCTTAGTCATGAGGGCCTGACCTGCTGCAGTTCCCACAGCCATTGTAAAAAGCTGGGTGTGGCCAGGGGGTGGCAACATGGAGACCAGAGAATAGGGCAAATGCCACTAAGTTGTCCTTCGACTCTGACAAGCATTCTGCACCGAGATACATCCCCAGCCCTTGTCCTCTGGCCCCTGCATGTGGTCTGTGGCCTGTGCACCTGCACAAACGTGCATCATGAACAGCCACACATACATACTCTTACACATAAATTAAAAGAGAACGCAGTAGCAACGTGAGTTTAACTGTGGAGCGGTTAATAGTATGCCATGGATTCTAAGATCCAGGTTCTTTTCATATTTTAACATGTAAAATCCGGATGTGGTAAGACACTTTTCTTTCTCGGGAATAAGTAAAATGACTCAGGTCTGCACAGATGTCTCAGGTCCGAGAAGAAACAGAATCAGAGTTTGACGAGAGTTTGCCCCACTCCAGAGCAGGCGTGCTTTCTGGTACATGCTGCAAAATCAGTGCTTTATGTCCAATCACCAAAGCCTTACCAGTCATTGGCAAAGCACGTAATGGGGAAATGAGGGTGGGACGGGAGCTCACTCTCTCTAGTTCGGTGACAGAGGAGACAGTGGTGTGGGGGACTGTTTGTAGCAAAAAGGGAGATGGAAAGACTGAGATATTATTTCATGATCTTCCCTTCTCTGTGGAGTACAACCTATTTATTTATTTGCAAGAGAGAGGGAGAGAGTGTATGTGTGAATACGGGAACAGCAGGGCCTTTTGCCACTGCAAACAAACTCCAGATGCATGTGCCACTTTGTGTGTCCATCTGGCTTTATGTGGGTACCAGGAATTGAGCCCTGGGCCAGCCAACTTTGCAAGCAAGCACCTTTAACCACTGAGCCGTTTCCCCAGCCCTGATAATAACCTTTAAAAAAGAAACCTAAGCCAGGTATAGTGGTGCACACCTTTAATCCCAGCACTTGAGAGGCAGAGATAGGAGGACTGCTGTGAGTTTTAGGCCAGCCTGGGACTACAGAGTGAGTACCAAGTTAGCCTGGCCTAGAGTGAGATCCTACCTTGAAAACACAAACAAACGAATGAAACAACTAGTTAAATGGCCAATATTAAATGGAGGCTGTGGAAAAGAAGACACTTGATGTGTTTCTGCATTTGTGCTGATGCCTCTGTCCTAGGGGTTTCCCTTGCGAGGCTCATTAGGGCTGTGAACAGTGGGTGCTTTGCTGTCCTGGAGGGCCATGGTGGCACACGCTATACAAAGAGACAGGTGACATTCCTTCTCACACGGCCTGGGGTCCCCCCAGGATCAGGCCTGCCTGTGTTACTGCTGCAGTGACCTGTGGAACGTCATCACTGGGACAGTCAGCGAGGTCTGTAGCATTCCATGGCTGACCTGGGTTCTGGAGCAGGGTTCTCACTGTGGGAAGAAGAATGGCCGGTTCCGTGGCTGGGCTCTGCACCATGGGCTTGCTCTGCCTGGCTCCCTCAAGCTTAAGTTACTATGGCTCCACAGTGGGTTCCCGAGCAACTAATGTGAAAAGCAGAGAATGGAGGCTGGGTGAGGGATTTGGTGTCTCAGGCAGGGTGCCACGTGGACTGGAAAGCGATCAGTGCTGGCAGTCAGAACACCTGAGCCAGGTCCCCAGAGGCCTGTCTCCTAACTAATGCCTCAGGGGAACCATGTCTCTGGTGTCTTGTCAGGCGTCTTACACGTGATCACTAACAGCCAAGCCAGGAACAAACCCAGGTCTCTGGAGAGCAAGTCTCAGAGCCTGTCGGATCATCTAGTCAGCTGGGACTTGTGTTTCTGCAGTGAGGAGGAAAATGACGAGCTGACTTCTAGGAAACCTTCCTAAGGAAATAACATAAAATAATGGCGATGAAAACACTGCTCCTCAAATAGTGGAGGAGCAGTTAGGTGAATATGGGAAATACTAAATACAGCCATTGGAATTATGTATTAGGATGAATGTCACAAAATCGATAATTTTCTTATAAATATGGTATAAAGAAAAAGAATACAGGAATATTCATATATGTCATGATAGTACCCTTGTTTAACACATACACAAACACACACACAAAAGAAAGACTGGTAGGTAGTAAGCTCAAATTCTAATGACGGTTTTTTTATTGTTTGGTTTTGGTTTGGGGGTGTTTTTTTGGATGGCGTTTTAAAGTAGTGAAAGCATGATTCTTTAAAAAATATTATTTGTGTGTGTGTATGTGTATGTGTGAGTCTTCCTGGGTGTGTTTGCGCCACTGCCCACATGTGGAGGTCAGAGGACAGCCTTCTGCCTGTCTGAGACAGTCCCTTGTTTACTGCCAGACTAGCTGGCCTGTGAGATTCGGGACTCTCCCGACTCCGTTTCCCTCTAGGTTACAGACAGGTGTGCCAGTATTGCTGGGCCCCCGACTAGTTGGCAGTCTATAACCACTGACCTATCTCCCCACCTTGAAATTACAAATCTTTTTCTTCTGTACATTTAAAAAGATATTTATTTACTTGAGAGAGCAGGGGGTGGAGTGGGGTGGAGAGTATATGGGTGCTTCAGGGCCTCTAGCCATTGCAAACAACTTCCAGATGCCTGTTCCACCTTGTGCAACTGGCTTCCATGGGTACTGGGGAATCGAACCTGGGTCTTAAGGGTTAAACACAAAGCTATCTCTCCAGCCCTTCTATATATTTTTAATTAAAAGAATGATAGAGATGTGTTGGGGTTGTAACTCAGTGGTAGAGAGCTTCTCTCGTGCATGCCTGAGGCCCTGGGTTTGGTCCTCAGCACCACAAAATGAACAAAAACTACAAACAGTAACGTGGGTGTGGGCCTGATGGGTGACTTTCTAGTTCTTTGATTCTTTGGTCCTGAGATAGCTTCCCTGACCTCAAGGGCACACACATGTATGGGGTGAATGACAAATAAGTCTGACATTGGCCAAAGAGAAAAGGCTGACTTCTTGAAACAGAAGGGCTTCTCTGTTATCTAGGTGACAAACTGGACACGACTCCCACTAAAGAGAAGTGATATTCTTGGCTGAAGGACACTTTATTTACAATCCTAACATTGTGCGAACAAACCCAAACAGAGCTGGAAATGTCTGGTCCCGTCCCATTGTTTGCCTCTGCCGCCTAAGCTTGAACCTGGGTGGAAAGGGGAGCTCTAGTGAGCTCCAGCCTTCCAGAGAAATATAGCCAAGCATGGTGGCCCCTGCTTGTCATCTCAGCAGGAGACAGAAGGACCAGGAGTTCAAGGCCAGTCTCAGCTACATAGCAACTTTGAGGTCAGTCTGGGCTACATGAGAGCCTGTCACAAAAACAGAAGCAGCCACAACCAAAATGAAAGCAAAGAAATACAGGAACGGGGGCCTGGAGATAGACCCCTATGTAAAGCAGATGCCTTGCAAGCATGAGGGGCTGATTTCTCCCCACCCCAAACCCCAAACCCATGTAGGAATGCTGGTGGTATATGCTCGTTATCCCACTACTGGGGGAGGAGAAGACAGGAGAATCCCTGGGTGCTGCTGGCTGGCCCGTGTACACTCATTGGCCAGTGAGAGAGACTGTCTCAAAAAAACAAAACAGAAATAAAAACGGTAGACAGTGTCCCTGAGGATGACACTCAAGATTGTCTTTGGGCATTCACACATGTTCACGGGGACATGGGCACGCATGTGCGCACCCCTCCCCACACACACACACCCACGTCCACCCACACACAAAATATAGGAATGATATAGTTGCCACCTTTCTAGTCTGTCTTTCCCTCTTTCTTTGCAGGAAGGTTTCTTCTGAGCCAATCTCATGTCAGTAGAAAACGTGAGGAGTTTGAGAAAATGTAACTCCCTCTGTGTGAGTCCAAAACGGGTGTTGGCTTGGGAGCCTGGGCTTGGTGGTTCTTGTCCCAACACCACAGCTCATTAGCTGTGTGACATTGGCAGGTGACCTTCCTTCACTAGACTTTCTTTGCTATAAAAGGCGGCTCTAGAGTGGAGTTTTAAGAGATCTCTCGTCCCCACCTGTGTATTTTGATGCCCATAACTCACTTTAAAAGATTGCCAGCCATGGGCCAAATGATCCGGCGTGGGAGCTATTTTTAGGGGCTGTTTTATTGCCGTTGCTGTCATCCAGTTGATTAGACTGGCTGCTGCTTCGTGTTTCCCCTCATCCTTTATACAAACACACAACACAGCCCTGTACCAGGAAGCAACCTTCCCTTTATCTGTGAGGGAGGAGATGCATTCCAGGGCAAAGTCACAGGCTGCTGAGTGGGAAGGCTGCTTGCCAGGAGAGAGAGAGAGAGAGAGAGAGAGAGAGAGAGAGAGAGAAAGAACCGGTGTGTATGTCTATAGGCAAGTGTGAGTGCATGGCCATGTGCACCTGCCCACGTGTGTTTGTGCCCTTGATAGTGAGTTTTCAGAATTCTTTAGTGACGCTGCTGAGGACACATCTGTGTGGTAGCTGTTCCTACCAACTGTCAAGCCAACAGTTCAGCGGGGTTCTGTATAATTTCTGGGCACAAATTTATCAGCACAGTGGGTGTTTGCAGCTCATGTCTTCTGCAAGTTCTTCTTTAAGCAAAAGGGCTTCCACTGGATTCGTTTTTCGATTTTACCAAAGAAGTCTTGTGCTGTTCTGGGCAGTTTAAGGGTTATCTGTTGAAAAGCCCATGTGAAAATGTGTCACAGTTGATAGGAGGCCACAGGGAAGGAGGTGACAGAAGACACTGTCCTTTTGTGCCCCTGTGATTGGCAGGTACTACAGTCACTTCTCAGCAGATGGGTGCACAGCCAAGTGTCGCCATCTCTCTTAAAAGCTGGAAGAGGAGGGCTGGAGAGATGGCTTAGTGGTTAAGCGCTTGCCTGTGAAGCCTAAGGACCCTGGTTTGAGGCTCGACTCCCCAGGACCCACATTAGCCAGATGCACAAGGGGGTGCAGAAGGGGCCAGAGCATCTGGAGGTTCACGACGTCCATGGTCGTGGTCCACTGTGGCCACTATGATGAGGGCCCATGCAAGACCTTGCCATTTTCAGTGGAAAACAAGTCGCGGTTGCTGGCCATGATGGCCGTTTTCTTTGGATCTGGATTTGTAGCACTTTTCTTTATCATGAGACACCAATTGCATTTAACAGATATGAAGAATGTTTAACAGGTACAACCTCAGAAATGAATCAGACTCTTAAACCCCTACAAGATTTGCTTGTAAATAAACTAATGACATTTTTAAAAAAAAGCTGGAAGACATGTTATTGCTCCTCTTTGGGGCTGAGAAAACTTGTTCCTATTGACCATCCCCAACCAGTATACAGTAAACCCCACAAGGCCTTGAAATCCATTTATTTCTCCCATCTCTTGCTATGTCCTAAGGCCGCTTAAAACTCTAGACCATATGGCCACCTAGAGAAGGCATCATGTTATTGCCTTGCAGCTTCCAAAGAAGTTACATAACGGTTGTGTCATCAGCAGGAAGTGAAGGAGCCAGTGGAAGCCCATCTGTTTCCACGTGGGACATTTCTGGGTCACCCTACGTTGGGGTTGGCACACATCTTTCCCGGCACTAATTTTACAGTTGGTTTTAGAGTTTGACAGCCATTATAAATGGGCATGCTTCCTGAGGTCCAGCTTACACAGAGAATGCTTTTTTATATGACAAGTTCTTGGTTGCTGCTGCTGGTTTTTTTTTTTTTTTTTTTTTTTGGTTTTTCAAGGTAGGGTCTCACTCTAGCTCAGGCTACCTGGAACTCACTATGGAGTCTCAGGGTGGCCTTGAATTCATAGTGATCCTCCTACCTCTGTCTCCCGAGTGCTGGGATTAAAGGCGTGCACTGCCACATTCAGCATATATATACATGTATGTATGTATGTCTCTGTGTGTGTGTGTGTATATACATACATACATGTATATGTGTGTGTGTGTGTGTGTGTATGAGTTTTCTTTCTCTCTTCCTCTCTTTTGTAAATTTATTTATTTGCACACAGAGAGAGAACACACCAGGGCTTCTTGCCACTGCAAATGAACTCCACACACATGTGCTACTTTGTACATCTGGTTTTATGTGGGTACTAGGGAATCAGACTTTGTAAGCAAACACCTATCACTGCTGAGCCATCTTTCAGACCCAAGATTTCATTTGAAAAGAATCTTTTTCTCTGTCCTTGAAACATTTTCAAGGGTCTACCAGTCTTTGGTAGGAATGATTCCTTACTGCACTCACTCACTTTGTGACCTCACACAGTTCCCTTAGCCTTGCTGATTTCCATTCCTCCTATCAGAAGAGGAGCTCATTTACGGTGATTCTCACACTTGGCTGCCTATTAGAAATACCTGAGAAGATTCTCGATGTCCTGGTGCCTGGGTTGTCCCTCAGGCTAGTTCCATCTCCATTTTCTGGGACTGGTGCCGAGGTACTGTTTGGCACTTCTTAAAGCACATTTCTAGCAGTGCTTCTCAGACTGTCTGTGTGCACAAGTCCCCTGGGTATCTGCTCAATGCAGATTCTGGGTTTTCAGGTCTGAGGTGGGGCAGGGCTTCTGCATTTCGGGCAAGCGTCCAGGGGAGACTGATTCTGCTGGCTCATGGACCAAGCTTTGAGGAGCAAAGTTTAGAATCTAAATGATGATCAGTTAACCACGGCACGAGGCACAGCAGTTCAGACAGCAAAAGCGTAGCACAGGGTCTGTCGGAGAGTACCTGTCAGCATGGGGCCCTGGGCAGCACCACACACTCTCTCTATTAGGGGTGGCTGCGCAGTGGCAGTGACATTTGAAAGATCCTTGAGTGATGAGGAAGGAACTTGGGAAAATTCATGTTCTTCAGAGAAACCGAATCCGAGAGGAAGGGAGCGAGGCAGGTGAGGGTTCCCAGCTTGGTGGTCTCAGACAAAACTCACCCACAAAAAAACAGAGTAATCTGCTTTATTCTGAATCTACTGGCTTAAATGCTAATCTCACATAAAAATATATCAAAGCCTGGTTTGGTGGTACACAGCCTTTAATCCCAGCACTCAGGAGGCCGAGGTAGAAGGATCACCATGTGTTATCCAGGCCAGCTTGGGCTCAAAAGAGAGTTCCAAGGTCAGCCTGCTAGAGTGAGACCCTGCTTCAAAAACAACAAAGCCGGGCGTGGTGGCGCACGCCTTTAATATCAGAGCTCAGGAGGCAGAGGTAGGAGGATCACTGTGGGTTCAAGGCCACCCTGAGACTACATAGTCAATTCCAGGTCAGTCTGGGCTAGAGTGAGACCCTACCTCAAAAGACCAAAAAAAAAAAAAAAATCAAAATATTCAGAACTATGTTCAACCAAACACTAGAATATGTAAACACATAGAATCAACCATCATGAGGGAAAGAAACCTCCATCTTTTATTTATTTATTTTTTGTGAACTATAGGACTTTCTTGGGCAAGGGAAGACCTTGTGGTCCAAGGAAGGGAACAAGGATGACTTGTGGGTGCTTCTTTGGTGTTGGCAGCCTGGCAGGTCTGATTTCTGTCAGCTCAGAACCCCATTTCACTTTTACAGGAGTTTGGGGGCTCTTTGCCAACGCGCCAATAGATTTAAGGTATCCCCAGATCCTTGCCTTGATGAATTTAAAAGAATTAAATCCATAGACCAGAGGGTAAGACTTCCAGAGACTTGGTTGGATTAAGAGAAGGAAAGAGAAGTACAGAGAGCTCCTGCCACATGGAAGGCAAGAGGGGGCAGGGCGCCCTGTGGAAGTAGGGGCCCCATCTCTCTCCCAGTCTCAGCCCAGCAGGGGGTGTGGTAAGCAGAGCAGGGACCGGGAAGTCCAGGAAAGGTGGAAAGCCAAAAAGAGGCCTCGCCCACCTTGTAAAGACCTACTTACAGTCTTACTGTGTTAGGCTTGAGAGCCAGTGTGCGGATGGGTCTGGGCTCAGGAAAGGGTTAGGCACACCTGGGTAGGAGTGAGAGCGAGGGCTGATTGGATGAGACTGAACCAAACCCTGAATTCCTTTTTGATGGAAAAGGCAGGCGGTGTTGGACCCTCTCCAGACTAATTCCCCCTCAACTGGCTCCCAAAGGGGTTGGTGAGGGCTTAGCAGAGGTGTGTCTGTCCATCTCCCGTCTGTCCTTGTAGGCACAGGAGCTCAGATGGGCTTCCGGAGCCCAAAGTAAATGATTCTGGGGAAAAGCTCGCGGAACTCACCTCTGAATTCAGGAGAACCCCTGTGTGGTGCCTGGTAGCTGGCCCTGTGCCTCACCTGCTCATGATTTGAGTCATCTAGGAGGGGAAAACCGGTAGGGATAAAAACCCCAGACACAGCTTGCTTTTGACCCTGACCCACAGGAAGGAACACATTGTGACTCGGTAGATCTGCCACTGTACCCTACAAAAATAGATAGTCTTACAGATGTATAAAAGGGAATGTAGGTATCATGACACAGCACCCTTGTTCCACTGGCATGAGGTACCCTGTGGCATGCTCTGTTTTCTCCATTTCATAAAAGGAAAAGAGAAGCAGGCGTGACCTGCTGAACCTAGTCACAATGTCGAGTCATCGGAGCCCACAGTCCTGGGGGAGTGGGCAGCATTTGTGAAGCCCGGAGCAGCGCCACCCACTGGACATGTCTGTGAAGATGTAAACATTTCACCTGCACTTTAGCGTCCAGCTCAGAGCTGCTGGCCTTCCCAGGCTTCTAAGCCCCTAGTGGATGGTGCATTTACATTCATTTGCTCCTTCTGTGATGGATAGCATCGAGGGCTCTGCCCTGCGAACATCTTTCAGCAGAACTCTCCAAGGAGGCTGCTGGCCCCACCCCTGCATTCCAGGGTCTGGAAGCCTGGTTGAATGCCTGGAGTACAAAATGGTTAATGAAGTGCCTTGGGCCTTGTCACAGATAACATGATTTGCATTTCTAAATGCTCTTTAAGGAACCTTTTCTTTTTTCCCTTTCAGTTGCTTAATTGCTCACCAGTGTGATTTCACTGAAAAGGTAGATGTTCTCAGCTGCCTAAGGAAATCCTGGGCTTGCTGAGCCCAGGGGGTGGGGAGGCTTTTGTAGTAGAATCTGGAGACACTGGAGATGCTTTCATCAGTGGCTTGCTTTTTTTTCCTTTTTAAAAACTTTTATTTATTTATTATTTGAGAGAGAGGAAGATAGAATGGGCACACCAGGGCTTCTAGCCACTGAAAAATAACTCCAGACACATGTGCCACCTTCTGCATCTGGCTTACATGGGTTCTGGGGAATAAAACCTGGGTCCTTAGGCTTCACAGACAAGCACCTTAACAGCTAAACCATCTTGTTCTTTTTTGAGAGACAGAGTCTCTCATAATCCAGGCTGGCCTCTAACCTGCTGTGTAACTAAGGATGAGTTTATTGAAAAGAGATCTTAATTAGGGATGGAGAGATGGCTTAGCGGTTAAAGTGCTTGCCTGGGAAGCCCAAGGATCCGTGTTTGACCTTCCAGGTCCCATGGATACCAGATGCACAAGGTGACGCAAGTGCGGAAAGTCGCACATGCGCACAAGATGGCGCACGTGTGTGGAGTTCAAATGCAGTGGCTGGAGGCCCTGGTGCACCAATTCTCTCATAAAAAATAAAAAGAGGGCTGGAGAGATGGCTTAGCAGTTAAGCGCTTGCCTGTGAAGCCTAAGGACCTCAGTTCGAAGCTCGATTCCCCAGGACCCATGTTAGCCAGATGCACAAGGGGGCACAGGTGTCTGACGTTTGTTGCAGTGGCTGGAAGCCCTGGTGCATCCATTCTCTCTCTCTCTCTCTCTCTCTCTCTCTCTCTGCCTCTTTATCTCTCTGTCTGTTGCTCTCAAATAAATAAATAAAAATAAACGAACAAAAAAAGAGTTATAAAAAATTTTTAAAAAGCGAGATCGTGACATCAATTTAAGCATGGGGCTTGGTAACAGGGAGACATTCAGAGAAAGGTTAAGACCCACCCAAGAGTGACTCTTATGTGTCTTTCCAAATATGTGATTTTAGTGGGTTCTGAAGTCACATCTTCAAAGGGTTGCTAAGGAATTTAAATGTTATCCAAGCGTGATTTCTGGGGGGCACTGGATAGGATTACAGATAACACCTTACACCACAAAGGTTGCATAGGGAGTTAGGATGTTTTGACTGTAAGCAAAAATTAATAGCATTCTTTGTGAGATTCCTAGACGATGTCTGGAAAGGTGTAAGACCATCCTCAGAGTCATGTACGCATGGTTCACGCTCTTTAATATTCTGTGAGAATATCTGTAGAAAAGGAAGCTTGTCTCTGTCAGCAGCCCTGGCAGCTAATTACTTAGCTTGACAGTTCATTGTGCTGGGATTCTTGAGTCTCAGCTGATGAGGGGCTTCAACCACGCTCTGAAGTGAGTTTCCCTTCCCATGTCTTCTTATTTTTCCATCCTGTCTCGGGGGTGCTCTCTCCCTCTCTGAAGTCAGAGGGCAGGAGTCCACAGCCAGGCGGCTTGAACCCCATGCACGCCAGGTAAAGGGCGGGACAGAAGCATTTGGCCTGTGATGCAGCTGCCTGGGAGAAGCTGCTGAGGAGGCGCAGCGGTGTGGGGGTACAGCGGTTCTGTCCTGTGCTGGGGCGCAAGGTCTGAGCTGAAAACAAGTGAGGAATGGCTGCTCAGGCGCCAAAGGTGGGTGAGGCCGAGAGGCTGCTTATGAGGAAGATCGTTGCTGCCAGCAAGGCTGTGCATGCCCATGCATCTGGTCTTTTCTGAACTGTGCCCTTCCGCTGCCCTGGCTGCTCCGAGTCGATACCAAAGTGGGGGAGTTGTTTTGGATCATCTCAAGATGATCTGACCAAGGCCCCCCCATGTGTAGGAGCCTCAGAGCATGCGAGGTGGGTTTCCTGCTTGGATGAAGTTGCACTGGAAGATTAAAAAACAGAAATTAGGGTCGGGGAGATAGCTTGAGGGCCTGAGTTTGGTCCTCAGAACCCACATTAAAAAAATAATAAAAAGCCTAAGTTGGAGAGATGGCTCAGAGGTTAAAGGTGTTTGCTTGGGCTCAACTCCCCAGAACCTTCTTAAAGCCAGATACACAAAGTGGTGCATGTATCTGGAGTTCATTTACAGTGACAGGAAGCTCTGGCATGCCCATACTCACTCACTGTCTGCCTGTTTCTCTCTCTCTCTCTGTCTCAATACATAAATAAACAATAAATATTAATAAAACACAGCAAAGCAGTATGGTAGCAGTGCCCTTAATCCTAGGCTTCATCTCAAGGAGACAGGTGGGCAGTGTTCTTGAGAAGTGACACCCGTGTTGTCCTCTGTCGTCCACATGCACTTGTATATTGAGCTCCCTCACACACACATTGTGATGGCTTGAATGCAAAATGTCCCCCACAGGCACATGTGTTGGGTCACTTGGAGTCGAGCTATTGGCATTATTTTGGGAGGTTGTAGAATCTTTATGAGGTGGGGTCTAGCTGGGAGAAGTGGGTCACTGGAGAGTGGGCCTTTTGGGTCACAGCCCTGTCCCACTCCTGGCCCTGGTGTCCCTCTGTTTCCTAACGCACTGAGACGTGAGCAAGCTGCCTCACGCTCTTGCCACCAAGGCCGAGAGCCTGTCCTACAGCCATGTTCTCCCTGCGAGCAGGAACTGTGCCCTCAGCCTGTGAGCCAGAATAGACCCTGGCTTCCTTACGCTGCTTCTGGCCAGGCACTTGATCACAGGGGTGAGGAAAGTAATGAGCAGAGCATGCCAAGCCACCGCAAAGGCTGAGGATGCGTCCTAGTCCATTTGGGGCCTGTGTCCTGACATGGTGGAAGGCAGAAAAGACAATGGGGACCAATATTGTGTCCTTACATGACAGAACCCGAGAACAGCCCACATCGTCCAAGCTCTCTTGACAGCAGCATTCATCCACCCCTGAGGATGGAGCCTTTCTGACCCCAGCACCTCCCACCGGGCCTCACCTCCCAGACCTGCTGCCTTGGGGATTATGTTTCCAACACACAGAGTCATCCATCACAAGATTATGCAGACCAGGGCTGGAGAGATGGCTTAGCGGTTAAGCGCTTGCCTGTGAAGCCTAAGGACCCTGGTTCGAGGCTCGGTTCCCCAGGTCCCACGTTAGCCAGATGCACAAGGGGACGCACGCGTCTGGAGTTCGTTTGCAGAGGCTGGAAGCCCTGGCGCGCCCATTCTCTCTCTCTCCCTCTATCTGTCTTTCTCTCTGTGTCTGTCGCTCTTAAATAAATAAAAAAAAATTATATATATATTAAAAAAAAAGAATATGCAGACCAGAGTGGACAAGCTGAAATCCCTGGGTCCCTTCTGCATGTCCTTTTCTTCCCGTCATCTGTGCTTGATAAGCGAAGCACTTGTCTAATGCATTGATTCCCACCAGGGCTATCAGTACTGTTCTCAGAACTCCATCACCTCTTCTGTCTTATAAGAGACCATGTGACAAGTGCTCGCCCGCTTCCGTCTCATTCCTTTTGCCCGAGGGGAAAGGAGGGCTTAGGGATGACAGTTATCACACTAAAGCCCCTCACAAAGCACTTTCATATCATCTCATTATTCTCATGACAACTCATACTACAGCTACAAGTACTGTGGTGGAGGAACTCAGAGGAACACTGGCACCCATAGCGGGGATCAGCCATGGGAGGTCACGCAGCTAAGGCTTGAGGATGGGTCTGGGACTGAAGTCGAGGTCAGCGTGACTCTGCCACTTGAGACTGCCTCCGTGGAGAGTGGTGGTGATCTCACTGGAAATGGCTGGTTAGGTGATGTGAAGCCTAAAGCGGGGTTGAAAGCTATGGGGAAGGATAAGGACCAAGGGGCCAGTGCACAATGAACTGCATTTGGGTTTTAATTTTCCTGAGAGTAAACACTTTTTTAGATGGTTTGTAGGATGGATAGGCTGATAGGAAGGAGGGAGCCAGTACCTTCAGGCAGGGCACCTGGAATCCTATTGGGCACCCTTGCTCTTGCCCGGGTATAAAACCTTTCTTGGTTTTACCCAAAGGCTATTGTTGGAATTGCTTATGCAAATGACTGGGAATACTCAGAACCAAGCCAACAAAAGCCCCCCCCCCCACTTGCAAGAACAGATTCTTGGCCCCTCCCAGGGAACATCAGTCATGGCGCCCCATGTAGAGCTCCACAGGCGAAAAGTTGCCTCTTCTGAACCACGTTTGGCCACAGGCATTTGTTCCACAAGGTTACTGCTCCTGGTCTCCGTCAGTAATCAACCAATGAATCACACTCATGGCCACAGGAAGAGGTGCTAAGGGGGAGGTATACAGACCTGGATCCCTCTCAGTGCTTCTGTTTTTTTAAAAAATAGTTTTATGTATTTATGACACACATACACACACACAGAAAATGGGCACCCCAGGGCCTGTAGCCACTGCAATTGAACTTTAGACACATACACCACCATGTGCATCTGCTTACATGGGTTCTGAGGAATTGAACTTGGCCCCTTAGGCAAGTGTCTTAACCACTAAGCCATCTCTCCAGCCCTCTCAGTGCTTCTTGACCCTGAGTGGAGGTGCACTGGACAATCTTGGGGACTCCAGAATATCACATGCTACTGGTGATGGGGGCTGTCGAGTTCCTTGACTGGCTCTTTGCTTTTGTCAGGCTGGTTTCTCCTCATTTCCATATATTTATCAAGCACCTGCTATCTGCAAAGCCCACTTCTGTATGTGGTAGCTCTTTCCAGCCACCATGCCTCCACTGTAGGCCATGGAAAATTCCAGAAAGTCCAGGTTACAGTTCAGATCCCTGGCAGGTGCTCATCTGCTTCTGGCAAAGTCTGACTCAGAGTCCCCAGGGGGGAGGGCGACTGAGAAAGTCGTGGTTCCTCCCTGTCTTTGCCACTTTGCAAACCGAGCCATGTGGCTGCACTCGGCAGAGCCGCGGTCCAGAGGCAGCCCCGTCTGTTCATTTCTTGCTAATGACAGAGACGTTCCGACTTTGATTTTCCTGGTGGGCCACTAAGGTGACCTGTTTAGTTATGGAAACAGATGGTGAATCTCTATTCTCAGTTTGACTGAATCTAGGAGACAAATCTCTGGACACACTTGTGAGGGCGTTTCTAGATTAGGTCAATGGAGATGAGAGGAAACACCTTCATGGAGGCCAGCTGGGGTCCGAGACTGAATAAAAAGGAGAAAACCAGCTGCACACTTAGTGCTCCTTTTCTGCTTTCTGGGTGGAGATTGGATGTGGCAGCTGCTTTGGGCTTCTTCTGCCATGATGGGCTGTATCTTCTGGAACTGTAAGCAGAAATAAACCCTTCTCCCTCAAGATGCTTGTCAACTATTTTGTCATAGCAACAAGGAAAGTGATTAATATATACAGAGGAGCAGGAGCATCCCCATGTTTCAGCAGAATGAGTTTTCTGGATGGAGCTCTCCAACTTCTCTGCTCTGGGACTCCTGAGTGGGGCAGGATATGGATCAAAGCTTCTTGCAGTTTCCGTTGAGGTCTCCTGCTCTTACCTGGGAAATTCACCCGAGTCTTTTCTCTTCATTGGTGTCCCTGGAGTTGTGTGAATATAAAAGGTTTTGCCCATGTGGTTACCTGTGATCTGTGATGTGCTCGTGTGGAGTGGGCTGAAGCTCAGGTCTAGAGGGCCACACGTCAGGAGGGAACACCTGCTCAGCGTTTGCCATCTGTAGGAGAACAATGGAGCAGTGCCAGCGTGGTTTTTTTTTTTTTTTTGTTTTTTTTTTTTTTTTTTTTTATTCTTGCTGCAATGGGTAGTTTAAAAATTAACCTGTGTTTAGCAGACAAAAAAGTGACATAAGCCCATGTCTGTATTCATGACAATTTAGTATAGAAAAATTTGAGGAGGGGGAAGAGTTGGGACAGGGTCTTGCCATGTAGCCCAGGCTCGTCTAGAACTCATGATCCACTTGCCTGTACTACTGAGTGCTGACATGACAGGTGTGAGCCATCACACCTGACTGTTTTTTTTTTTTTGTTTTGTTTTGTTTTTTCAAAGTAGGGCCTCGCTGTCCACACCTGACTTTCATAAAAAGAAAAAAAAAAATGACAGCTAAAAGCATTTTTTAAAAATTTTTATTTATTTATTTATTTGAGAGCGACAGACACAGAGAGAAAGACAGCTAGAGGGAGAGAGAGAGAATGGGCGCACCAGGGCTTCCAGCCTCTGCAAACGAACTCCAGACACGTGCGCCCCCTTGTGCATCTGGCTAACGTGGGACCTGGGGAACCGAGCCTCGAACCGGGGTCCTTAGGCTTCACAGGCAAGCGCTTAACCGCTTAACCGCTAAGCCATCTCTCCAGCCCAGCTAAAAGCATTTTCAAAATAAAGAACCTCACTTTATTTTGAAGTACTGGGGATGGAACCCAGGGCTGTGTGCATTCTGGGTAAGCACTCTAGCAGTTCCCAGAAACCTCACATTCTTTTGACCCTCTGGGACCGTGCTGCAAGGCTGGGTGGCTGCATTTTGGGCCACTCCAAAGACTCACTTCAATCTTGGGAATGAGTAAAGACTCATTCTGGGGTAAAGACTGCCTTCTGTCAGGGCTGCGCTGAGCGAGCAGAGAGCCCCAGCCCAGGCCTGCTGTGCCCAGCAGTATGTTCAGAATCACATGGGAATCAAGCCAGAGAGACAATTGCACCAACCCCCAACCTGTCTGTTGTTTGGATAGTGTGTGTGTGCGTGTGTGTGTGTGTGTGTGTGTGTGTGTGTGTGTGTCTGTTTGTCTATCCTATTTATCTATCTGCCTATTTATCATTTTCCTCCCTATTTCCTGACACACATCCTAATGGCCTTGGAATCTCCACAGTGATGAATGTCTTTTTTAATTTTTTAGTTTTATTTATTTATTTGAGAACGAGAGAGAGAGAGAGAGAGAGAGAGAGAGAGAGAGAGAGAGAGAGAGAGAGAGAATGGGTGCACCAGGCCCTCCAGGCCCTCCAGCCACTGCAAACAAACTCCAGATGTGTGCGCCCCCTTGTGCATCTGGCTAATGTGGGTCCTGGGGAATTAAGCCTTGAACCGGGGTCCTTAGGATTCACAGGCAAGTGCTTAACCACTAAGCCATCTCTCCATCTTGAATGTCTTTTAGAAGGTAACAAGTGGACAGAAGGCTGGCAGCCCTCAGATGGCTTTAGAGTAAGGACAGCCCTGGGCAAGACTGAGGCAGGGTCAGAGAGACAGGTGGGTGGAGCTTCCCACCCCTCCCTGTAGGAGAGAAGTGCAAGAGGTCAAGTTCATCACCAATGGCCAGCGGTTTTTATCATCAAGTTTTGTAATGAAGCTTCTGTAAACCCCAAAGGGAACTGTGTTCAGAGAGCTTCTGTGTAGCTGAGTATGTGGAATGGGTGGCATACCCAGAGAGGGCATGTGAGTATGTGGAATGGGTGGCATACTCAGGGAGGGCATGTGAGTGCCAAGCCTCTCCCCCAGGGCTTTCTCCTCTGTAGTGTCCTTTGCAATAAACTTGTGAATTTTCTGTGAGCTGTGCAAGCAAAAGAATTGAACCAGAGGAGGAAGAAGCTGTGGAAACCCTGGCTTATTTAACTAGTCTTGGCTTAAATAATTCATTTTTGTCTCAGGGTCTTCATATATAATCCAGGCTGGCCTTGAACTTGTAATCATGTCACTTCTGCCTCTCAAATGCTGGGATTGCTGATGGGCACCACCATGCGAGGCAATAGATTGAGGTTTCATTTACATACATATGTATGCATGTGTGTATTCATTTATTTTGAGATGTTCAAATTGAACTCAGCACCGTGTGTGTGTGTTTCATTTATGTATGTATGTCCATATGTATGCATGATGCATGTATGTTTTTATTTTGAGATGTTCAGCACCTTGTGTATATGTGTGTGTTTGTGTGTGTGTGTACGTGTGTGTGTATATATACGTCTGCAAGCACTACACCCACAGACTCTTTTGTGTTTTTTGAGTCTGCCACTAAAAAAAACACTGTAGATGCATATTGTACCCAAACTGTTAGGCTTTGCAAGTAAACGCTTTTAACCATTGAGCATCTCTCCAGCCCTTCTTTTCTGTTTTGTTTGCTTAAAACCCTGGTTTATAAAAGATGGGTCAGGCACGTAGGCAAAGCAGCCTGGGGTTGGAGACCAGCATTTGCAGTGTGCATTAGGAGGCAGTCCTGGGGCTCAGCCCTCAACCTGTAGGAACTGCCACCGACTCCAGGCTCATTGTGTCAAAATGAAAAAACTTCAAAGGGCCCCAACAAGCGTATACTGCTGCAGCTGTGGCTTGCTATGTGTGTGTGGGGGGGGCGTACCCCCCATCTCCCAGACCTGCTGTCAGAGGTGTGTTGAGTGAGAGAAAGGGAGAGATGGGCTGTGTTTGGCTTTTCCTTCTGTGTTCTCTATTCAGTGATGGGCTAGGAACGGAGGGAGAGATGCCTGGGTGATTAGATTCCTCCCTGCTACAGAGTTCCATGTGTGGGTGTGGGAACCCATGAATGCAGGTAGGTGACATCAAGATTTGCCCTTTGAGCGTTTCACGATCAGACGTGGCTCTTTGTGTGGGTGTCTGTGCTTAATTTGCCTGAGACATTTATTCCTCTTCTGAATAGGTTTCCTGAGTTCAGACAGGATGTCAGGTGGCCTGTGATGGGAACCATTGATGGACAGTAGCGGCAGACCTTAGCTTGCCTCCTGTTATGGTTTAATGACCCCCCTTTGTCTGCAGGCTCTGACGCTCCCCTGTCAAGCTGTCAAGTGTGGGTGGAATAGCAGGGGATTTTCCCTTTAAAGTGACGTGTGCTCTTGTCCTTCGTGTGTGCAAAGTGGTGACAGGATGGCTTCGTATTCACGAGGACCATTCTCAGAGGTTTTCTGAGCCTGGGGTTGGCTTCCCTTTCAGGAAACCAAATCCTCGAAGGACGGGTGTCTGGAATTACCAAGGTGATTTTGTGATAGGGACTTCGGAAAGGTAGAACCCAGAGAGAACCACGCGGCTCTGGTGGAGTCAGAAACCTGACCCACTCTGCGCCTCTCAGTGACGAGCTGCTTCCACCGAGCTTCTGGCGTCTTTCAGGAGGATGCGTGTTTGCTAGATGTTTCCCAGGACAGGAGCTGGGGCCCATGTGGGCATAGAGCGTAAGCAGACATGACTAAACTCTAAACTAGTGAGAAACCTAGCATCCGGTGGCAGAAAACCTCATCCAAATGCATCTATTATCTATTTGAGGTTTTTTCATATTAAGGCAGTCTGAGCTTTGATGCAAGTGGCAGAGGGAGGATGAAGCTGAGGTCCTGGGGTCTGAAGAGTCCCCTTAGCTCCTTCTCTAGTGTTTCTTTTGTGACCAACCCCTCTCCCTCACTTCAAGCCCAAGAAAGGACCAGGCAGCAGTGGCATCCCTCTCTGGCTGTCAGCTGACCCCTCTGTATCCTGTGCAGTCTGTAGGAGGTGGACTTGTGGAGAGTGGGAAGTGTCCGTTCTGGGGGTGATGTGTGAGCGTGGAACGTGTGTGCTCATGGATGGGGGGGTGCTGCTCACCCGAGGGTGCTTTGGAAGGATGCTTCTTTGTTTTTTCCCCACTCGTGAGATACTGGGGATGGAACCCAGGGACTCGTGCATGCTAAGTAAGCATGCTACATTCCTGGTCCTCTTTTCATAACTTTCTTCCCTGTGAAGTCAAGTTTTCTTTTGAGTCAAGTTCTCCTTGAAACTTCCCTTGAACTTACTCTGCAGCCCAGGTGGCCCTGAATGTACAATCCTAAATAGATGGGATTACATGCCTGTGGCACCCAGCCCAGTGTTTTTTTTTTTAAATTAATTAATTAATTAATTAATTAATTTGAGAAAGACAGAGAAAGAGGCAGATAGAGATAGAGAGAGAGAGAGAGGGGAGAGAATGGGCGCTCCAGGGCCTCCAGCCACTGCAAACAAACTCCAGACGCGTACCCCCCTTGTGCTTCTGGCTAACGTGGGTCCTGGGGAATGGAGCCTTGAACCAGGGTCCTTAGGCTTCACAGGCAAGTGCTTAACTGCTAAGCCATCTCTCCAGCCCCCCCTCATTTTTTTAAGAGGTTAGGGATTGCTTTAAAAGAAGTATCACAGAAAGGTCAGGAAGTCTATGAGTGAGTGAAAAGTCCTGTTACCATCCTTCCTGCTTCCTTCCTATTTAGCCTAACAAGGGTGCAATTATCATCTATGCCTGTGCCTGCTGTGGGATTATTTATTGCTGCTGCTGATTCCAGTAGATTCTTTTTACCCGTTTGATGGGCTTGTGTTCATTTCCAAGAGCTGACATAACAAACTATAAACAGACTGGTCCAGACAGGAATGTGTTCTCTGTTTTCAGTGCGGAAGCCCGAGGGATCCTGGTGTTGCTGGAGGTGGTCCCTGTGAGAGGGGGAGTCCATTGCAGGTCTCCTGTAGCTTCTGGTGTCTGTGGCTGGTGGTCTTTATGCTTCTTGGCTAGTAAATGTTTCACCTCACCTCTGTTTTCTTGCTTAATGGTGCTTTCCCGTGTGTGTGCACGTGTGTGTGCGTGTGTGCATGTACATGCATCCTTCCTTTTCTCCTCTTCCTCCTCTCCTAAAAAAAAAAAATTATTTATTTTCAAGCAGAGAGAGATAGAATAGAGACAGACAGAGAATGGGCATGCCAGGGCCTCCAGCTGCTGCAAACAAACTCGAGATGCATGCGCCGCTTTGTGCATCAGGCTTTACATGGGTACCGGGGAATCAAACTCCAGCTGTTAAGGCTTTGCATGCAGGCACCTTAACTGCTGATCCACCTCTCCAGCCCTCCTCCTCCTCCTTTAATTTTTAATTTTTTTTTTTCTGGTTAGCCCAGGCTGACCTGGAATTCACTATGGAGTCTCAGGGTGGCCTTGAACTCACGGCCGATCCTCCCACCTCTGCCTCCTGAGTGCTGGGATTAAAGGTGTGCGCCACCAAGCCCAGCTCTCCTCCTCCTTTAAAAAGTCCCTTTTATGAGAACACTATTTGTATTGGATTAATGTCTAACTTGAAGACTTTATCTTAACTAATTACATTTGTGCATCTATAGCAACCTTATTTTTAATTTAATTTAAATTTTTTATTTTTAAAATTAGCTTGGCCTTAATTATGGAATTTTCATACATATTTTAATCCTTTTCTTTTCTTTTCTTTTTTTTACTCTGTATGTGTGTGTGTGTGCGCGCCTGAGTACATGTGCATACACAAGATCCTGTTGTGTACACCTCCCCAACATTGGGATTATGAGTACATACCATATGCCATTTTTTTTACTTGGGTTCTGGGGATCAAACCTGGGTCCTCATGCTTACAAATCAAGCCCTTCGCCACCTGAGCCATCTCCTCAGTCCCCATGCTTCATTCTTATCCGACTCTCTCACTTCCCTCTGTCCCTTGTCCCCTCCTGATAATCCTCCCCCAATGGCCCCCTCTGTTTTTCTGTCACATGTATTCTGTTACCTTCCTGCACACCCTCACCAAGATCTCTTCTCTCATATTCCACACACACACAGATATAAAAATTGAAATATCAGATCTGCATGTGAGAGAAGACATGTCATATATTTCTTTTTAGTTTTTATTTCGTTTATTTGAGAGAGAGAATGGGCACACCAGGGCCTTTAGCCACTGCAAATGCACTCCAGATCTATGTGCCATCTTGTGCATCTAGTTTCTGTGGGTCCTGGGGACTCATACTTGGGTCCTTTGGCTCTGCAGGCAAGCACCTTAACCACTAAGGCATCCCTCCAGCCCAAAGCATGTCATATTTGACTGAATCTAGTTTACTTGGCTTTACATAATTTCCAGCTCCATCCATTTTCCTGCAAATGTCACAATTTCATTTTTATTTATTCATCTGTTGGTCCCCACCTAGGCTGGTTCCATTATCTTGGCTGTTGTGAATGAACAGGGACGTACAAGTATCTCTGCAGCATGTTGGCTTGGAGTCTTCCAGGGAGGCACTTGCCCAGGAGTGTATAGCTGGATCACATGGTAGTTCTACATCTAGTCTTTCGTGAACCCTCCATTCTGTTTTCCATGGTGCTGTACCACCTTACAGACCCAGTGATAAATCAGAGTTCCTCTTTGTGCACACGCTCACCAGCATTTATTGCCATTTGCTTTCCTGGTGTTAGCTATCCTGACTGGGACAACCTCATATTCATCAAGACAGTACTCACAGGTGGTGGGGGCTAGGGTGCCAATAGCGTTTGGAGAGACACAATTCAAACAGCACTGAGGGAAGAAGGGAGTTTTACACTTCCTTATGTGAGAAGCTATGTGAGAGGGAATGAAGGTTATGGGGTCTGGTGACTGGGGACAGACAGCTTCACTGACTGGCAGTATGTCCTTGGGCAATGTACCTGCTTTGCTGCCATGTCAGTGAGTGGGCAGAGTAAAAAGAAAGTGGTTGCTAGCTTCAAATAAGTGTGTATGTGTGCACGCGCGCGTGCACATGGGCACACATGCATGCATGCATTATTCTTTAACTTGGTTTAGGCTATCTCTCACTAAACCTAAACCATTCCTGATTTTTATTTTGTTTTGTTCATTTTGAGACGGATCTCAATATGAAGCTCAGGCTGGCCTGAGGGTCCCAGGTGTACAGATGTTCACCGCCATGACTGGCTTTCTGTTGCTGCTTCTGTCTCTCCTAGTTCACTTGTTTGTGTAAAGATCTAAAAAAACTCACTGTTATTAAAGAAACCTTAAAAGAGGTGAAATGAATGGTAACGACCACTGGCTGAATTTCTAGATTATGTTTCTTCAGATAAGAAAATAATTGCCTGCTCTAAGGACTCTGCGAGGATCCAGTATGCTTTGAATACTGGAAAGAATTACCTGTGTGCCTTGTTTCATTCATCCAATAAGCATTTATCCAAGAACTGCTATGCACAAAGCACTTTGCTAGATGCTGAGGTTAATACAAAACAGCAAAGATCATATCTCTGGGTTTGAGGTTCTCTTGCCTGGTGACAGACTGATGCGACATGATGGCATCATCATAAGGCAGAGGAGCCCTGCGTAGCCTTGCCCTGGATCAACCAAGATGATCGGAAATAACCCAGTGGGATAGATGGAGTTCCTTCCCAGTTTTCCATATTAAAAACATAACAAAAATTGGGCTGGAGAGATGGCTTAGCGGTTAAGTGCTTGCCTGTGAAGCCTAAGGACCCCGGTTCGAGGCTCGGTTCCCCAGGTCCCACGTTAGCCAGATGCACAAGGGGGCGCACGCGTCTGGAGTTTGTTTGCAGAGGCTGGAAGCCCTGGCTCGCCCATTCTCTCTCTCTCCCTCTATCTGTCTTTCTCTCTGTGTCTGTTGCTGTCAAATAAATAAAAAAAATTTTTTTAAAAACATAACAAAAATCACCCAAACAATAGAATTTTTTTTCTTTGACAGGGTTGCTGTAAACTCATGCTCACAAAACCTGAGGTGAACTGAACTGAGGGGAGGGAGTGTGTGGTTTGACTATTTTCAATAGCAAAAGAAATGTTCACACAGCTGTTCACAGTGGAATCTGAGGGATAATACATGGCTGTCTCCCTCTCAGTCCTGGGTGGAGGTCTAGTTCCAGAACATTCCACATGCCAGCACAGAAAGTGCCCTGACTCCAGGGATAAATTTGACCAGGATTACTTGCTTTCTGACCTTAGCCAGGTGCCTACTATGTCTTTTGAGTGAACACCTCCCCCCCACCTTGGTTCCCACTGCTCAAGCTGATCCTTCCGTTCCTGCTGCCCCTGAGATGGCATTGGAGCCAGTTTGCCTGGGTTCAGGGCTACTTGGCTCTGGTTGTCTAGGGCATGAGGTCCTAGGACATCTTCAGGTGGCTGTGTGTCATTATGATGAACTGGCCTGGAGCCTGTGTGCTCAGTGATCTCTAGTTCATCAAGGCCAAGCCCTTGGCCCTCTTCCCCGATGCCACCAAGCTCACCTGCACAGGCAGGCCACTGTGCTGTGGTCTCTTCCCTTCCTACTGGCCCTGAAGGTCTTGGCTGATGACCATGGTTTAGAGACTGATCAGTGGCTCAAGCCCCTCCTGTGACTGGAGCTAGGACAGTATGGCAAAGAAAGATTTTTAAAAAATATTTTTATTGATTTATTTGCAAGCAGAGAGAGAGCTAGGAGAGAGACAGAGAGAATGGGCACACCAGGGCCTTCAGCTTCTGCAAACGAACATGCATGTGCCACTTTGTGCATCTAGCTTTACATGGGTCCAGGGGAATCAAACCTGAGTCATTAGGCTTTGCAGGCAAGTGCCTTAACTGCTGAGCCATCTCTCCAGCCCAAGAAGAATGACTCTTAACATTAGACTTACTGCAGGCAAGACCTGGGTCTCTCTCCTCATCCGTGTTCTGAGAGGAGGGATCCAATCTTTCTGGGCCCTCTGGCTCACAGAAACTCAGCAATGTCCTTGGAGTCTGCCTGGAGTTACCAAGGCTGCTTCCTGAACTGAGCATCACAGTGTCACATCAGCATGGGGCAGCCACAGATGAGAGCCTCACTGAAGCTAAGAACTGATGCTCCTGTTAGTCCCACATCCAATCTCAGTGCTACGTTGTCCATTGAGAGGCAGATCATTCACTTTACACACATACAGGGTCAGTAAGGAAATCGCGGTGCAGCCTCACATCCTGGAACATGGGAGAAATGTCCAGAACACAACCGGCTGGTGTGCCTTCTTGCCTGGGTCATTCTGACAAAAGTTTCAGAACAGCCCCATGACTCCTTGGTGGCTCAGTGGCTGTGGTGTACCAGAGCCCAGTTAGGAAAGCTGGCTTGCCTTATGTTAGTGAGCGTGATGACTGGGGGAAGACCATCTGTGACACATGCAGGGGCTTCCCCTTAGTGTACACGGTGTCTGTGGACTTTGACTAAACCACATCCCTCCTCCTGAATGTTTTAGGTACCGTAATGTTCTGCAGTGGGGAGAGGTTGCCACCCTGAGTGGCAAGAACTCTATGTAGAGAAGACTGTGAGCTGTCACATTTGGTGGCCATTATCCTTTAGGAACCATGAGAACCCTAGTCACAATACAAACAGTTCCCGACTCAGTGACAGTTTTTCCTAGTGTTACTTGAGCGTGGTATGAAAGTCACACTCATTTGGCAGAAAGATATTTGGAACGCCAGATTCGGTTCTTTCTCAGGCTAGTGGCCCAGTCCTCTCTTGTGATGCAGGGCAGTGATGGCAAACCCAGCTCCCAGCTCATCCCCCAAACCCTGACCCTGCGGCTGATGCTGCCGCGTGGCTGCTAGAATGTTCCACAAGTTAGGCGCATTAAATGGTGCGCTTTTCAACTTAGGGTATTTTCTGTTTACTATGGTGGTATGAGGTGGGACATAGCTCATTGTAAGTTGGGGGGAAAAGATCTCGATTCTTTAGACCTTCCTTTAGCCACTTATAGTCATTCCAGGCTGCCGTGGGGTGCCCTCATGGTTGAGCATTTGATTCACTGGGGTGGGGTGGGGAAGCAGGGGCCTGCTTGATGCTTTGCTCTGTAGAGGGCCTTTGGTACAATCTTCAGAGCCCACCCCTCGGCGGGGTGGGGGGATGCCAGCTTTATCAAGATAGTGTGTCAGAGGCTCAGCCAGGTTCTCCCCCACACTTGGGGAGGAAGCGTCACCCAAAGAAGCTGTGTGGAGAGTTTGTAAATTCCAGGCAATTTAATAGATGACCTGTAAATGGCTTAAGCAGGCTTCTCTTTAGAATGGAGGCGTGTTGAATGTCACAGCCCAGCCCGTGTGTATAGTGAAGGGCAGATACTCTGCCAGTCCCACTTGGCATTTGTGAGGAAAGGCTGCCCGTTGCTATGGCATTTGAAAACTTCCATTTCCCTTTCAAAATTGTTCTCAATATCTTATTGGGTAAAATACCAGTCAGAGCGCAAACAGTGAGGGGGTGGGGACCCGAGGTGCTGCTTTCCCCAGAGTGACTGGCAGGTGTGGGCGGTGATGGCAGAGTGGGTATCTGGACAAGTGGGTGACTCATCCCGGGCGGGACAGAGTGGGACGGTGCAGGATTTCATCACAGCATGCAATTTAAACTTTATGAATTGTTTTTCTTCTGGAAATTTCCATGTAATTTTTTTTATCCTGCAGTTGAACATGGGTAACTAAAATTACATAAACCAAAGTGAAGGCTATAGGAACTGCTATCAGTTCTCCTGTGTCTCTGTTGCCCCTCAAGATGAAGCCCAGGTCCCTCTTCTCCCCTAAGCCCTTCTATGTCATCGGCTGCTTTTCCTGTCTGCTGGCCTTGTCTCTACCATGTTGATGTTGCCTCAAACGTATGCTGTCGCCTGCCTCCGTTCCCTTCATCTTCACGCCGGGGCCTTTTTTCCTCCTGTTTGCCTGGGGAGCTCCTGTACACTCATTAATCTGCATTAGAACAAGTTCAGCCATAGAGAACGAAGATAGTCCTGTCACGTGTGATGACATACAGGGAACGAGAGGTTGCTCTCCAAATGTTCAGTGAAATTCCAGGCATGCTGCATGAGCTCACCTATGTGGAAACTGAAAACCTGGAGGTCTGGTTTGGGGCTGCGGCTCAGTGGTAGAGTTCCTGTCTGGTATACACAAGGCTCTGGGTTCGATCCCCAGCATTGCCAACAAAACCGAAGAAAAGTTGGTGTAATAAGTAGAGCAGAATGAGGTTACCAGAGGTGAGGAAGGATGGAAGGAAGGAGAATGCAGAGAGGGGGTTAGTGGGCTCGGTAGGATGAGAGGAAAGACTTTGAATGCTCTGTACGCAGTAGGACGTCTGTGGCAGTCTTCAACTAATTGAGTAGCTGTAAAAAACTATAAAGGAATGGAGGTGTGCTCCCAACACAACGTGATGCACACTTGAGGTGATGGACATGCCAGCTACCCTGACCTCATGGCTGTACAGTGTGCCTATGAACTGAAATGCCATTCCGAATGCCGAGATGTGGGCAATAACCATGTCTCAGTTAAAAATGAAAACATAAAACAGTTTTAAAAAGTTTTCATTTATTTATTGGAGAGAGAGTAAAAAGAGAGCGAGGTGGAGAGAGAATGGGTATACTAGGACCTCCTGCCATTACAAACTTTAGATGCATATGCCACTTTGTTCATGTGGCTTATGTGGGTCCTGGGGAATCAAACCTGGGCTGTCAGGCTTTGTAAGCAAGAGACTTTAAGCACTGAATAATCTCTCCAGCCCACACAACATTTAAAAAGAAACTTTTGTGTGTGTGTGTGTGTGGGGGGTGGTTTCTAGGTAGAGTCTCACTCTAGCCCAGGCTGACCTGGAATTCACTATGTAGTCTCAGGGTAGTCTCGAACTTATGGCGATCCTCCTACCTCTACCTCCCAAGTACTGGGATTAAAGGGATACACCACATCTAGCCTTTAAATTTTTAAAATATTTTATTTATTTATTTCCAAGGAGAGAGAGAGGGAAAAGAAGAGAGAGAGAAGAAGAGAATATGAATGGGCACACCAAGACTTCCAGCCGCTGCAAAACAAACTCCAGATGCATGTGTTGGTTTGTACATCTGGCTTGATGTGGGTACTGGGCAGTCAAACCTGGGTCTTTATGTTTTGTAGGCAAGTGCCTTAACCACTGAGCAATCTCTGCAGCTTCCTGCAAAACATTTTGAGAAGGGTAACAAGTTGTGAATATGTGCATGCGTACATACAGGCTCACTCCGCCAAGTCAGGTCCCCTCCTGTGGCCAGTGTCCTGGGCCTGCCCCTGTCATCACGTCACCGCACACCGACATTGGCTGTGTCCTCCAGCCCCAGGCTCCCAGCAGAGACCTGGTCTTAATTACTTGTGGAGTCTCAGAGTATGCTTCGTGATTGCCATGCAGAGTTGCTTCTAAACTCCAGTTGTCGCAGAGACTCTCCAGGAAGAGGTGGAATTTTACTCAGACATATGGGATCACAGCTCTTTCTTTCTGAAGAGCATTTTGTTATTGTTGTTGTTTTTCGAGGTAGTGTCTCACTTTAGTCCAGGTTGATCTGAAATTTGCTGTGTACTCTCAGAGTGGCCTTGAACTCATGACGATTCTCCTACCTCTGCCTCTGGAAACCTGAGGATGTATGCCAACATGCTTGGCTTCTTAAAAGTTGTTTTGTTTTGTTTAGCTTTTTGAACTTGGGTTTCACTCTCGCTCAGGCTGACCTGGAATTGATGCTATAGTCTCAGGCTGACCTTGAACTCACAGCGATCCTCCTACCTCTACTTCCCAAGTATGGGGATTAAAGCATGTACCACCATGCCTGGCTGAAGAGCATTTTTAAAGAAGTAGCTCATAAAGCACACCTTGGGAATCCCTGTGTCATGGATATTCTTCTCTTTGTGTATTGTTTTGAGGCTTGAACTGGCTATGTAATTGAGGTTGGCCTTGAACTCTCAATTCTCCTACTGCTACCTCTTAAATGCTGGGATTACAGGTATGCACTGTCACACCCAGCAGGATATCCCTTGTATTACGGATTGAATTTATGCACCCTTGAAAAATATGTCAGTATTCTAAAGCCCATTGCCTCAGAGTGTTTGGTAATAGGACCAGTGAGTTATGTTGAGTTCACTCGGTTGGGCCCTAATTCAGTTTGAAATGATGTTCTTATATAAAAGGGAAATTCAGCACCAGGCATAGTGGCATACACCTGTAATCCTAGTACTTTGGAGACTGAGGCAGGAGGATCTTAAATTTGAGGCCATCCTGGGCTAGAGTAAGTTTGAGGCTAGCCTGGGTAGTGAGTTCCTTTCTCAAAAGAGAAGGGCAGTGGGTATTTGGGTGTATAGCCATGCATTCAGAAGAAATGCCCTAATAGCAGTGGACACTAAGGTGGCATATCCACATACCAAGGAGCACCAAAGATTCCGTCCGACACCAGAAGTTGGAGGGCTGGAGTCCTGCTCAGTGTAGAGGACCTGCTTAACATGTACAACGCCTTGTGTTCAGTCCTAAAGATCCCATCTGACACCAGAAATTGGAGGACTGGAGTGCTGCTCAGTGTAGAGACCTGTTCACACGCACAAAGTCCTGTGTTCAATCCCAAGCATCACAAGGAAGAAGTCAAAATTCTGCTAGCAGCTGGGGAGCTTGACCTTGGCTCCTCAGGATCTCTCTCCTTTCCCCTCCCCTCAAAGAAATATTTTTTTAAAGAGAGAGAAAGGGGCTGGAGAGAGAGATGGCTCAGAGATTAAAGACACTTGCTTGCAAAGCTTGTTGGCCCCCATTCGATTCTCCAGTTCCCATGTAAAGCCAGATACCCAAAGAGGCACGTGCATCTGGAGGTCACAATGGCAGGAGGCCTTGGTGCATTCTTACTTTCCTCTTCCCTGTTTGCCTCTTTCTGTCTCTCTCAGATAAAAAATAGATAAGTTTAAAACATGTTAAAGAAAAAGAGCGAGGTCAGGTCCACACAGTGATGTCCAGCCATAGACTGTACAGTGGAAGAAGCCTGCATCCCACGTGGCCTACTGGTACTTGTCTCTTGAAGACTAGACCTGTGTTTGTGATGTGAGTGTGTAGAGGCAATAAGATTCCCTGTTGCACACGGAGATGGTTTATACCAATTGTCAGCTTGGCAGGACCTAAAATGAGCTGTGAGGGATGATCTAGATTAGATTATCTGAGGTGGGAAGGCCCATCTTAACTGTGGGCAGCACCATTCCAAAGGCTGGGGTCCTGAACTGTACAACAGCGAGACAACTGTCTGAGCAGTAGACATTGGTCACTCTCTGCTTCTTCACTGAGGACTGGATGTGAGCAGCAGCCTCAAGCTCCTGCCACCGTGCCTTCCCCAACACGATGGACTGTGACCTGGAACTGTGAGCGGAAATAAACCCTTCCAAACTGATCTTTATCAGGCATTATGTTCCAGCAACTAGAAAGTAACAGGGGGCAGGAGAGAGGGCTAAGTGGTTAAGTGGTTGCCTATGAAAGCTAAGGACCCCAGTTTGAGGCTTGATTCCTCAGGACCTGCGTTAGCCAGATGCACAAGGGGGTGTACGCCTCTGGAGTTCATTTGCAGTGGCTGGAGGCCCTGGCGTGCCCATTCTCTCTCTCTCTCTGCCTCTTTCTCTCTGTCACTGTCAAATAAATAAAAATAAACAAAAAAAAAACTTTAAAAAAAGTAACAGATTCACAGACTAAACCTCTTGATTCTGCAAAAACATGGGAAGGTGTTATTAAATAGGCTTGTTAGGGAGAGCAGCTGTCTCTCCCTCCTGCTGCTTGGCTACCTAGTCTTCTCTCCATTGCAGAACTGTGCCTTTAAGAGGATATGATCCACTGGCCTTAGCCTTGGAAGGAAGGAGCAATGGCTTGTGCCCAGGAGTATTCATTCTGTGAGTGTTCAGATGTAGAGAACTGTTGGATGAGATCTTGGTCTCTTCACATGAAGGGTGCCATGCAGAATGTTGCTGTTGAGATTGAAAGGGAGACCACTTCCAGGGCAACCTCAAGATAACCTTTAGAGGTGTGTTATTTGTTTGTGCTCAAATAAGTAGGAACAAGAGAACCAGCATTCAGCTCAGCCTGCGTCGGGGAATCAGCCCCTTGCGAAGACAGGCGCTCCTGAGCGGCTGTGGGCCTGGAAGGCTGCCAGCCCACAATGTCACCAGAATGCTAACTGCTTCCTCCTCTTGCTCATCTGAGTCGCCTGTGGCACCTACTGAGTTTATGCCCTCTGTTGTATTTAGTCTTTGTAGTCTCTGCCAGTATGTGCAGAAGTCTGATGTCACCCTGTTTCTGACAACCAATGTGCTGTCAAACAGGGCTGACATTTTTATTATACCCAAGTTTCTTTCTGGAGAAAATTCATTAAATTAGAAGGGGTTGGTTTTTACAGTGTAGCTAAGATGGAAAGATCCATTATTTTATGTTTTAATTGACAAAATTATACACACACACACACACACACACACACACGTATATATATATCATATAGAATGTTTTTAAGTTCATACTAAAGTGAAAACACCGGTGCTGGAAGAATGGTTCAGCCCAGGCTGATGGCCTGAGTTCGATTCCCTAGCAGCCATGTAAAGGCAGGTACAAAGTGGCCGCATGCATCTGGAGTTTGTTTGCAGTGGCTGAGGTTCTAGAGCACACATTCCCTCTCTCCCTCTTCTTCTTTCTCTCCTTCAAATAAATAAAATTATTTTTTAAAGAAACAAAATGACAACATTGTTATGTATTTATGGGATACATTGTGATCCTTTAAAAATATATATTTTATTTACTTATTTGATAGAGAGAAAGAGAGAATGGGCACACGAGGGCCTCCAGCCACTGTAACCGAACTCCAGATGCATGCGCCCCCCTCGTGCATCTGGCTTATGTGAGTCCTGGAGAGTCAAACTGGGATCCTTTGGCTTTACAAGCAAATGCCTTAACCACTAAGCTACCTCTCCAGCCTCATTGTGATTTTTTTTAATTTAAATTTTTTTATTTATTTGCCAGCAGAGAGAGATTGGCACAGGCAGAGAGAATATGGGTATGCCAGGGCCTCTAGCCACTGCAAATGAACTCCAGATGCATATGCCACTTTGTGCATCTGGCTTTACATGGCTACTGGGGAATTAAATTCTGGCTGGCACGTTTTGCTAGCAAGCCTGTTTAACCGCTGAGCCATCTTCCCAACCCC